>NW_017219332.1:0-11451 GCF_001704415.2 Capra hircus | reverse complement strand
CACTTAATCTTCTTACTACACTATAGTTTCCTAATCTAATCTTACATTAATAAATAAACAAGTCTTTTCCACGCCAACGCCGTCCACCCTTCGAATTTCCCTGGATCCACCGGGGCAGGACCCCGGCATAAGACCTTCGGTGCGGAATCTGAGGATTCCTCTCCAGTGCTGACATGGATCTTGGGGTACTTCTGGAGTCTCCCCAGGGGAGTCAGTCCTCGTCTCGAGTGGGGGCATGCACGTGCACTTTCCTTCGAGCTGAAGCAGCAGTGTCAGGCTTCCCTTCGATGGATCAAGGATCTGTGCTTTCCCTCGAGGCTTTCCCACGAGGCTTTCCCACGGCTGTCCCACGTGCCACCGTGGTGTGAGTCGATCCTCGGCTTGAAAGTGGAGAAGTGCAGGGAAAACAGGTTCCCTGGAATGGACTGAGACATCTGGGGGACTCTGGAATGTGGCACGACCCTGGAGTTCCTCTCGCCTTTCCTGTGGAGAGCGACTGCTCTTGAGAGGCGACGGAAACGCCGGGAATTCTTTCCCGAACACGCAGGGAAAGGATCCCTCCTCTCGAGCGCGGAGGCAGAAACGGGGCTCCTCTGGATGTGGGCGGGACTCTCGTGCTTCCACTCGAGTGGAGACGGGCATGTCGGGGAACTTCTTGAGTTGCAGCAAGGGTGTGAAGGACCCTTTGGAAGTTCCAGAGGTTAGGTGTGATTAGCCTCGAGACGCCTCAGCGGAAATGGGCCCCATCTCGCCTGGAGGATAGAACCTCCTGGATTTTCTCGAATTGTGGCAGGTGCTCTCGACTTACGACGGGGACTCAGGGACCCGCTCTGGTGGCCTCAGGAAAGGCCAGTCCCCATGCGAGTTGCTCGGGGTCCTCTCGGGATTCCTGTCCCGTCGATGCTAGGGCCTAAGAACTTGTGTGGAGTTAGTGCCGGAACCTGAGGATTCCTCTCCAGTGCTGACATGGATCTTGGGGTACTTCTGGAGTCTCCCCAGGGGAGTCAGTACTCGTCTCCAGAGGGACATGCACGTGACTTTCCTCTCGAGCTGTAGCAGCAGTGTCACGCTTCCCTTCGCGTGGATCAAGGGATCTGTGGCTTTCCCTCGAGGCTTTCCCACGAGGCTTTCCCACAAGGCTTCCCACAGGGCAGTCCCACGTGCCACCGTGGTGTGTGTCGATCCTCGCCTTGAAAGTCGAGGCAGTGCAGGGAAAACAGGTTTCCCTGGAATGGACTGAGACATCTGGGGGACTCTGGGAATGGTGGCACGACCCTGGAGTTCCTCTCGCCTTTCCTGTGGAGAGCACCTCCTCTTGAGATGCGACGGGAATGCCGGGAATCTTTCCCAACCACGCAGGGAATAGTTCCCTGCTCTCGAGCTATCAGGCGGAAACGGGGCTCCTCTTGATGTGGGCGGGACTCTCGTGCTTCCTCTCGAGAGGAGACGGGTATGTCGGGGAACTTCTTGAGTTGCAGCAAGGTGTGAAGGACCCTTTGGAAGTTACAGAGGTTAGGTGTGATTAGCCTGGAGACGCCTCAGCAAATGGGCCTCATCTCGCCTGGAGGGGAGAACCTCCTGGATTTTCTCGAGTTAGGGCAGGTGCTCTCGACTTACGACGGGGATCTCAGGGACCCGCTCTGGGGCCTCAGGAAAGGCCAGTCCCCATTCGAGTTGCTCGGGGCCTCTCGGGATTCCTCTCCCGTCGATGCCGGGGCCTAAGACCTTGTGTGGAGTCGGTGCCAGAACCTGAGGTTTCCTCTCCAGTGCTGACATGGATCTTGGGGTACTTCTGGAGTCTACCCAGGGGAGTCAGTCCTCGTCTCGAGTGGGGCATGCACCTGCGCTTTCCTCCCGAGCTGTAGCAGCAGTGTCATGCTCCCGTCGCGTGGATCAAGGGATCAGTGGCTTTCCTTGAGGCTTCCTCACGAGGCTTTCCCATAAGGTTTTCAGACAAGGCTTTCCCACGAAGCTTTCCCACAGTGCTGTCCCACAGGGCTGTCCAACGTGCCATCGCGTGTGAGTCGATCCTCGGCTTGAAAGTGGATGCAGTGCAGGGAAAACTGGTTTCCCTGGAATGGACTGAGACATCTGGGGACTCTGGGAATGGGGCCTGATACTGGAGTTCCTCTCGCCTTTACTGTGGAGAGCGCCTCCTCTTGAGATGAGACGGGAACGCTAGGAATTATTTCAGGAACACGCAGGGAAAGGATCCCTCCTCTCGAGCTAGAGGCGGAAACGGGCCACTCTGGATATGGGCGGGACGCTCGGGTTCCTCTTGAGTGGAGACGGGTATGTCGGGGAACTTCTTGAGTTGCAGCAAGGGTGTGAAGGACCCTTTGGAAGTTCCAGACTTTAAGTGTGATTACCCCTAGTGCCTCAGCGGAAATGGGCCTCATCTCGCCTGGAGGGGAGAACCTCCTGGATTTTCTCGAGTTGAGGCAGGTGCTCTCGACTTACGACGGGGACCTCAGGGACCGCTCTGGTGGCCTCAGGAAACCAGTCCCCATGCGAGTTGCTCGGGGGCCTCTCGGGATTCCTCTCCCGTCGATCCGGGGCCTAAAATCTTGTGTGGAGACGGTCCCGGAACCTGAGCATTCCTCTCCAGTGCTGACATGGATCTTGGGGTTCTTCTGGAGTCTCCCCAGGGGAGTCAGTCCTCGTCTCGTGTGGGCATGCACGTGCGCTTTCCTCCCGAGCTTTAGCAGCAATGTCACGCTTCCCTTCGCGTGGATCAAGGGATCAGGGGTTTCCCTCGTCTTTCCACGAGGCTTTCCCAAGAGGCTTTCCCACAGGGATGTCCCACGTGCCACCGTGGTGTGAGTCGATCCTCGGCTTGAAAGTCGAGGCAGTGCAGGGAAAACAGGTTTCCCTGGAATGGACTGAGACATCTGGGGGACTCTGGGAATGGTGGCACGACCCTGGAGTTCCTCTCGCCTTTCCTGTGGAGAGCGCTCCTCTTGAGATGCGACGGGAATGCCGGGAATTCTTTCCCGACCACGCAGGGAAAGGATCCCTCCCTCGAGCTAGGAGGCGGAAACGGGGCTCCTCTGGATGTGGCGGGATTCTCGTCCTTCCTCTCGAGTGGAGACGAGTATGTCGGGGAACTTCTTGAGTTGCAGCAAGGGTGTGAAGGACCCTTTGGAAGTTCCAGATGTTAGATGTGATTAGCCTCGAGACGCCTCAGCGGAAATGGGCCTCATCTCGCCTGGAGGGGAGAACCTCCTGGATTTTCTCGAGTTGCGGCAGGTGCTCTCGACTTACGACGGGGACCTCAGGGACCCGCTCTGGTGGCCTCAGGAAAGGGCAGTCCCCATGCGAATTGCTCGGGCCTCTCGGGATTCCTCTCCCGTCGATGCCGGGGCCGAAGACCTTGTGTGGAGTCGGTGCCGGAACCTGAGGATTCCTCTCCAGTGCTGACATGGATCTTGGGGTACTTCTGGTGTCTCCCGAGGGGATAAGTCTTCGTCTCGAGTGGGGACATGCCCGTGCGCTTTCCTCCCGAGCTGTAGCAGCAGTGTCATGCTTCAATTCGAGTGGATCAAGGGTTCTGTGGTTTCCCTCGAGGCTTTCCCAGGCTTTCCCACGAGGCTTTCCACAGGGCTGTCCCTGGTGCCGCCGTTGTGTGAGTCGATCCTCGGCTTGAAAGTCGAGGTAGTGCAGGGAATGGATTGAGACAACTGGGGGACTCTGGGAATGGTGGCCAGACTCTAGAGTTCCTCTCAACTTTCCTGTGGAGAGCGCCTCCTCTTGAGATGCGACGGGAACGCCGGGAATTCTTTCCCGACCACGCAGGGAAATGATCCCTCCTCTCGAGCTATGAGACGGAATCGGGGCTCCTCTGGATGTGGCGGGCTCTCGTGCTTCCTCTCGCGTGGAGGCGAGTATGTCGGGGAACTTATTCAGTTGCAGAAAGGGTGTGAAGGACCTTTTGGAAGTTCCAGATGTTAGGTGCAATTAGCCTCTAGACGCCTCAGCGGAAATGCGCCTCATCTCGCCTGGAGGGGAGAACCTCCTGGATTTTCTCGAGTTGCGGCAGGTGCTCTCGACTTCCGACGGGCACCTCAGGGACCCGCTCTGGTGGCCGCAGGAAAGGCCAGTCCCCATGCGAGTTGCTCGGTGGCCTCTCGGGATTCCTCTCCCGTCGATGCCGGGGCCTAAGACCTTGTGTGGGTCGGTCCTGGAACCTGAGGATTCCTCTCCAGTGCTGACATGGATCTTGGGGTTCTTCGGGAATCTCCCCAGGGGAGTCAGTCCTCATTCGAGTGGGGGCATTGAAGAGCGCTTTCCTCCCGAGCTGTAGCAGCAGTGTCATTCTTCCCGTCGAGTGGATCAAGGGATCAGTGGCTTTCTCACGAGGCTTTCCCACAGGGCTGTCCCACGTGCCACCGTGCTGTGAGTCGATCCTCGGCTTGAAAGTCGAGGCAGTGCAGGGAAAACAGGTTTCCCTGGAATTGACTGAGATATCTGGGGTACTCTGGGAATGGTGGCACGACCCTGGAGTTCCTCTCACCTTTCCTGTTGAGAGCGCCTCCTCTTGAGTTGTGACGGGAAGACCGGGAATTCTTTCCGACCACGCAGGGAAAGGATACCTCCTCTCTAGCTGTGAGGCGGAAACGGGGCTCCTCTGGGTGTGGGCGGGACTCTCGTGCTTCCTCTCGAGTGGAGACGGGTATGTCGGGGAACTTCTTGAGTTGCAGCAAGGGTGTGAAGAACCCTTTGGAAGTTCCAGAGGTTTAGGTGTGATTAGCCTGGAGACGCCTCAGCGGAAATGGGCCTCATCTTGCCTGGAGGGGAGAACCTCCTGGATTTTTTCGAGTTGGGACAGGTGATCTCGACTTAAGACGAGGACCTGAGGGACCCGCTCTGGTGGCCTCAGGAAAGGCCATTCCCCATGCGAGTTGCTCGGGGCCTCTCGGGATTCCTCTCCCGTCGATGCCGGGGCCTAAGACCTTGTGTGGAGTCGGTGCCGGAACCTGAGGATTCCTCTCCAGTGCTGACATGGATCTTGGCGTCCTTAAAGGCGAGATGAGGCCATTTGCGCTGAGGCGTCTCGACGCTAATACACCTAAGATCTGGAACTTCCAAAGGGTCCTTCACACCCTTGCTGCAGCTCAAGAAGTTCCCCGACATACCCGTCTCCACTCGAGAGGAAGAACGAGAGTCCCGCCCACATCCAGAGGAGCCCCGTTTCCGTCTCCTAGCTCGAGAGGTGGGATCCTTTCCCTTCGTGTTCGGTAAAGAATTCCCGGCGTTCCCGTCGCATCTCAAGAGTAGGCGCTCTCCACAGGAAAGTTGAGAGGTACTCCAGGGTCGTGCCACCATTCCCAGAGTACCCCAGATGTCTCAGTCCATTCCAGGGAAACCTGTTTTCCCTGCACTGTCTCGACTTTCAGGACGAGGATCGACTCACACCACGGTGGCACGTGGGACAATCCTGTGGGAAAGTCTCGTGGGAAAGCCTCGATGGAAAGCCTCAGATCCCTTGATCCACGCGAAGGGAAGCATGACGCCGCTGCTACAGCTCGGGAGGAAACCGCACGTGCATGCCCCCACTCGTAACGAGGACTGACTCCCCTGGGGAGACTCCAGAAGAACCCCAAGATCCATGTCAGCACTGGAGAGGAATCCTCTGGTTCCGGCACGGATCCACACAAGGTCTTAGGCCCGGCATCGACGGGAGAGGAATCCCGAGAGGCCCCGAGCAACTCGCATGGGGACTGGCCTTTCCTGAGGCCACCAGAGCGGGTCCCTGAGGTCCCCGTCGTAAGTCCAGAGTACCTGCCACAACTCGAGAAAATCCAGGAGGTTCTCCCCTCCAGGCGAGATGAGGCCCATTTCCGCTGAGGTGTCTCGAGGCTAATCACACCTAACCTCAGGAACTTCCAAAGGGTCCTTCACACCCTTGCTGCAACTCAAGAAGTTCCCCGACATACCCGTCTCCACTCGAGAGGAAGACGAGAGTCCCGCCCACATCCAGAGGAGCCCCGTTTCCGCCTCCTAGCTCGAGACGGGGATCCTTTCAGTGTGTGGTCGGGAAAGAATTCCCGGTGTTCCGTCGCATCTCAAGAACATGCGCTCTCCACAGGAAAGGCCAGAGGAACTCCAGGGTCGTGCCACCATTCCCAGAGTCCTCCAGATGTCTCAGTCCATTCCATGGACACCTGTTTTCCCTGCACTGCCTCGACATTCACGCAGATGATCGACCCACACAACGGTGGCACTTGGGACAGCCCTGTGGGAAAGCCTGTTTGGAAAACTTGGTGGGAATGCCCAGATGGAAAGCCACAGATCCCTTGATCGTCGGGCCGGGAAGACTGACACTGGTGCTAGAGCTCGGGAGGAAAGCGCACGTGCATGCCCCCACTCGAGATGAGGACTGAATCGCCTGGGGAGACTCCAGAAGTACCCCAAGATCCATGTCAGGCCTGGAGAGGAATCCTCAGCTTCCGGCCCCAACTCCAGACAAGGTCTTAGGTTCCGGCATCTACGGTAGAGGAATCCAGGGAGGTCCCCTAGCAACTCGCATGGGGACCTGCCTTTCCTGAGGCCACCAGAGCGGGTCCCTGAGGTCCCCGTCGTAAGTCGAGAGCACCTGCCGCAAGTCGAGAAAATCCTGGAGGTTCTCCCCTCCAGGCGAGCAGAGGCGCATTATTGCTGAAGCATCTCGAGGCCAATCACACCTACCCCCTGGACCGTCCAAAGGTTCCTTCACACCCTTGCTGCAACTCAAGAAGTTCCCCGATATACCCGTATGCACTCGAGAGGAAGCAGAAGGGTCCCGCCCACATCCAAAGGAGCCCCGTTTCTGCCTCTTTGCTCGAGATGAGGGATCCTTTCCCTACTTGGTCGAAAAAGAATTCCCGAGGTTCCCGTCGCATCTCAAGAGGAGGCCCTCTCCACAGGAAAGGGGATATGTACTCCAGGTCAGGCCACCATTCCAAGAGTCCCCCAGATGTCTCAGTCCATTTCAGAGGAACCTGTTTTCCCCAAACTGCCTCGACTTTCACGCCGAAGATCCACTCAAACCACAGTGGCACGTGGGACAGCCCTGTGGTAAAGCCTCGTAGGAAAGCCTCGTGGGAAAGCCTTGAGGGAAAGCCTCGAGGGAAAGCCACAGATCCCTTGATCCACGCGATGGGAAGCGTGACACTGCTTCCACAGCTCGGGAGGAAAGCGCACGTGCATGCCCCCACTCGAGACGAGGACTGACTCCCCTGGGGAGACTCCAGAAGTACCCCAAGATCCATGTCAGCACTGGAGAATAATTCTCAGTTTACGGCCCCGACTTCACAAAAGGTCTTAGGCCCCAGCATTGAAGGGAGAGGAATCCCGAGAGGCCAATAAGCAACTCGCACGGAGAGTGGCCTTTCCTGAGGCCACCAGATAGGGTCCCTGTGGTCCCCGTCGTAAATCGAGAACACCTACGCAACTCGAGAAAATCCTGGAGATTCTCCCCTCCAGGCTAGATGAGGCCCATTTCCGCTGAGGCGACTCGAGGCTAATCACATCTAACCTTTGGAACTTCCATAGGGTCCTTCACACCCTTGCTGCAACTCAAGAAGTTCCCCGACATACCCTTGTCCACTCGAGAGGAACCGCGAGCGTCCCTTGCACATCCAGAGGAGGCCCTTTTCCTCCTTGTAGCTCGAGATGAGGGATCCTTTCCCTGCGTGTTCGGGAAAGAATTCCCGGCATTCCCGTCGCATCTCAAGAGGAAGTGCTCTCCACAGGAAAGGCGAGAGGAACTCCAGGGTCGTGCCACCATTCCAAGAGTCCCCAGAGGACTGAGTCCATTCCAAAGGAAACTCTTTTACCTGCACTGCCTTGACTGTCACGCCGAGGATCGACTCACACCACGGTGGCACGTGGGACAGCCCTGTGTGTTAGCCTCGTGGGAAAGCCTCATGGGAAATCCTACAGGGAAAGCCACACATCCCTTGATCCACCCGTCGGGTAGCATGACACTGCTGCCACCGTTAGGGAGGAAAGCCCACGTGCATTTCCCCACTCGAGACGAGGACTGACTCCCCTGGGGAGAGTCCAGATGTACCCAAAAATCCACGTCAGCACTGGAGAGGAATCCTCAGTTTCCGGTCCCAACTCAACACAAGGTCTTCGACTCGGGAAATTCAAGCAGTTAAAAGATCTCTCCTTTGGAGCCTCGAGGGGGGATCGGGGCTTCTCTGGATGCGGGCGGGACCCTCGTGCTTCCTTTGAGTGTAGACGGGTATGTCGGGAAAGCTCTTGAGTTGCAGCAAGTGTGTGAAGGAACCATTGGAAGTTCCAGAGGTTAGGTGTGCTTAGCCTCTAGATGCGTCAGTGGAAATAGGCCTCATTTTGCCTGTAGGGGAGAATCTCCTGGATTTTCTCGAGTTACGGCAGGTGCTCTCGAATTACGACGGGGACCTCAGGGACCCGGTCTCGTGGCCTCAGGAAAGGCCAGTCCCCATGCAAGTTGCCAGGGGGACTCTCGGGATTCCTCTTGGGTCGATGCCGGGGCCTAAGACCTTGTGTGGAGTCGAGGCCGGATCCTGAGGATTCCTCTCCAGTGCTGACATGGTTCTTGGGGTACTTCTGGAGTCTCCCCAGGGAAGTCAGTCCTCGTCTCGAGTGTGGGCATGCACGTGCGCTTTCCTCCCGAACTGTAGCAGCAGTGTCACGCTTCCTAACGCGTGGTCAAGGGATCTGTAGCTTTCACTCAAGTCTTTCCTTCAAGGCTTTCCCAAGAGTCTTTCCCACAGGGCTGTCCCACCTGCCACCATGGTGTGAGTCGATCCTCGGCTTGAAAGTCGAGGCAGTGCAGGGAAAACAGGTTCCTCTGGAATGGACTGAGACATCTGGGGGACTCTTGGAATGGTGGTACGACCCTGGAGTTCCGCTCGCCTTTCCTGTGGAGAGCGCCTCCTCTTGAGATGGGACGGGAACGCCGGGAATTCTTTCCCGACCAAGCAGGGAAAGGATCCGTCATCTCGAGGTCCGAGGCAGAAACGGGGCTCCTCTGGATGTGGGCAGGACCCTCGTGCTTCCTCTGGAGTGGAGACGGTATGTCGGGGAACTTCTTGAGTTTCAGCAAGGTTGTGAAGGAACCTTTGGAATTTCCAGAGTTTAGGTGTGATTAGCCTCGAGAGCCTCAGCGGAAATTGGCCTCATCTTGCCTGGAGGGGAGAACCTCCTGGATTTTCTCGAATTGTGGCAGGTGTTCTCAACGTACGCTGGGACCTCAGGGACCCGCTCTGGTGGCGTCAGGAAAGGCCAGTTCCCATCCGAGTGGCTACGGGGCCTCTCGGGATTCCTCTCCCGTCGATGGTGGGCCTAAGACCTTGTGTGAAGTCGAGGCCGGTACCTGAGGATTCCTCTCCCGTGCTGACATGGTTCTTGGGTACTTCTTGAGTCTCCCCAGGGGTGTCAGTCCTCTTCTCAGCGGGATCATGCAAGAACGCTTACCTCCCGAGCTGCAGTAGCAGTGTCACGCTGCCCGTCGCGTGGATCAAGAGATCTGTGTCTTTCCCTCGAGGTATTTCCCAAGGGGCTTTCCCTCGAGGCACGGCTTTCCCACATCGCTGTCCCACGTGCCACCGTGGTGCCAGTCGATCCTCGGCGTGCAAATCAAGGCAGTGCAGGGAAAACAGGTTCCTCTGGAATGGACTGAGACATCTGGGGGACTCTTGGAATTGTGGCACGACCCTGGAGTTCCTCTCGCCTTTCCTGTGGAGAGCGCCTCCTCTTGAGATGCGACTGAAACGCCGGAATTCTTTCCCGACCACGCAGGGAAAGGATCCCTACTCTAGAGCTAGGAGGCGGAAACGGGCTCCTCTGGATGTGGGCAGGGACTCTCGTGCTTCCTCTCGAGTGGAGACGGGCATGTCGGCGAACTTCTTGAGTTGCAGCAAGGGTGTGAAGGACCCTTTGGAAGTTCCAGAGTTAGGTGTGATTAGCCTCGAGACGCCTCTGCGGAAATGGGCCTCATCTCGCCTGGAGGAGAACCCCTGAATTTTCTCGAGTTGGGCAGGTGCTCTCGACTTACGACGGGGACCTCAGGGACCCGCTCTGGTGCCTCAGGAAAGGCCAGTCCCCATGCGAGTTGCTCGGGGCCTCTCGGGATTCCTCTCCCGTCGATGCGGGCCTAAGACCTTGTGTGGAGTCGGTTCCGGAACCTGAGGATTCCTCTCCAGTGCTGACATGGATCTTGGAGTAATCCTGGAGTCTCCCCAGGGGAGTAAGTCCTCGTCTCGAGTGGGGCATGCACGTGCTTTCCTTCGAGCTGTAGCAGCAGTGTCATGCTTCCCTTCCCGTGGATCAAGGGATCTGTGGCTTTCCCTCGAGGCTTTCCCACGAGGCTTTCCACGAGGCTTTCCCACAGGGCTGTTCCACGTGCCACGTGGTGTGAGTAGATCCTCGGCTTGAAAGTCGAGGCAGTGCAGGGAAAACAGGTTTCCCTGGAATCGACGGAGACATCTGGTGTCTCTGGGAATGGTGGCACGACCCTGGAGTTCCTCTCGCCTTCCTGTGGAGAGCGCCTCCTCTTGAGATGGACGGGAAGTCAGGAATTCTTTCCCGAACCACGCAGGGAAAGGATCCCTCCTCTCGAGCTAGAGGCGAAAACGGGGCTCCTCTGGATGTGGGGGGACTCTCGTGCTTCCTCTCGAGAGGAGACGGGTATGTCGGGGAACTTCTTGAGTTGCAGCAAGGGTTGAAGGACCCTTTGGAAGTTCCAGATTTTTAGATGTGATTAGCCTGGAGACGCCTCAGCGGAAATGGGCCTCATTCGCCTGGAGGGAAGAACCTCCTGGATTTTCTCGAGTTGGGCAGGTGCTCTCGACTTATGACGGGGACCTCAGGGACCCGCTCTGGGGGCCTCAGGAAAGGCCAATAACCGAGCGAGTTGCTCGGGGCCTCTCGGGATTCCTCTCCCGTCGATGCCGGGCCTAAGACCTTGTGTGGAGTCGGTGCCAGAACCTGAGGATTCCTCTCCAGTGCTGACATGGATCTTGGGGTACTTCTGGAGTCTCCCCAGGGAGTCAGTCCTCGTCTGCAGTGGGGCATGCACCTGCGCTTTCCTCCCCCAGCAGCAGTGTCATGCTCCGTCGCGTGGATCAAGGGATCGGCTTTCCTTTGAGGCTTCCTCAGGCTTTCCCATAAGGTTTTCCAAGGAGAAGCTTTCCCACAGGCTGTCCCACAGGGCTGTCCCACGTGCCATCGCGGTGTGAGTCGATCCTCGGCTTGAAAGTCGATGCAGTGCAGGGAAAACTGGTTTCCCTGGAATGAACTGAGACATCTGGTGGACTCTGGGAATGGTGGCACCCCTGGAGTTCCTCTCGCCTTTCCTGAGGAGAGCGCCTCCTCTTGATATGCGACTGAAAACGCGGTAATATTTCCGGAACACGCAGGGAAAGGATCCCTACTCTAGAGCTCGAGGCGGAAACGGGCCTCCTCTGGATGTGGGCGGTA
>NW_017219331.1:0-11452 GCF_001704415.2 Capra hircus | reverse complement strand
CTGTAACGGGGCTGCGAGTGCGGTGCACTGGGTTCCGTCAGTCAGGCTGGCCCGCCCGCAGCTTTTGGTGCACGGCTGTTTCCGCGCGGCGGTGGCGGCAGAGAAGTTCCCTTTTTCTTTTGTGGCGAATCAGTCTGTCCGGGATCCAAATTGACGAATCTGCACCCTGTGGAAAAAATATAAACACTTCCTCGACCGCAGCAAATTCTGGTCGGGATCTTTTGTTATCTGGAGATCTTTTTGCTTTACCAATGGCTTTTTATTTTACTGTTCCAAAACGAATCAGCATTTAACTTATTACAAAGAGAACATGTTGTAAAATCTGATGGGGGAAAACTATACTTAATTTTCTCCTTTTTTAATTTTTGAATTAACAAAGCACGTGAGGGTAAATGATGCAAGATCTGATCACAAGAATTTCCTATAGCAATCTGCCAATCATCAAACATTTGAAAGCATCAAGTTGTTTTTGTTATATGGAATTACAATTTTTGATGGCTCTTTACTAAACAATTTAATAAATCAGTATGCTTGAATTAATCTTTTAAATTAATATGGCAGTAATTTTTTCTTAGGCAGAGGCCATTGTTCCCAAGTTGGGATAAGATAAAACTATTTTTTGGGGGGTCATTAGATGGAACCAATGGGCCTTCTTGTCACAAGCATCCTGTAGGTATACATTTTGTGGCAAGAATAATTTAATCTCCTTTTTTGGCAATATTAATCTTAATTAACTGATCATTTAAAGCCTCATTCACTTTAACGAAAGCCAACTGTGTCACACTAGTCAACTTTTTCTTAGAACTGGGATTAGGATTGTTTTTTTTCAGCAATCAAACAAAAGGCTTTAAATCTACAAAAGTCAGTTTTAAATGTGGGCATATCCAATTAATATCAACTAATAATTTTTGGAAATCATTTAAAGTTAGTAAACAATCTCTCAGCAGCTTTAAAAGGACATTATCAGTTTTAAAACTTTTGGCAGACCCAAATATAAGAAGCAAGAAAAGCTTTTTTAATGATCTTTTTATAACCAAATCTGGTCTATAGCCTTTTAGATGACAAGTAGCCATTTAATCTTTGCTTGAATACTTCCAGCAACGGGGAGCTCACTATTCACCAAGGTTTTAAAACTCTCTCTCACCTCTTACTCTATAGCATTTTTATCCTGCATACCACCTTTTCTAATCCCACCAACTCCTTTTCAGTAGTATATGTTGGCCAAGGAGCTGCGCTAGTCTCTCAGCAATCTAAGAAACGTCTTGTCTATTGTCTAACAGCCATGACATTTTATATCTTTAAAAAAATCTTTTAAAGGCAAGAAGCTGCAATTTTTGCACCCAAAAAGCTAGATCTAGATCCTCTGGGCTTTTTTTGTCTGGTTTTTCTGTCTGGTAATAAGGTAAAAGCAAAAGCTGTGCTATTTTTTAATTTTAATTACACAGTTTTAGCAGGTGGCGATATCAAAACTTCAATTTTTTAGTATAATCAGAATTTACTACACAAGAACTACCGAAATTTTTGAAAAGAAAGCAAGCTATGCCCCCAGCACAAGTCTTACAATGTCCTCAGGAAGGGGACTAGCCACTGGAATCTGAGTCAGGAGCTATTATTATTAAGGTGGTGGAACTGAGGTCCAGGCCTGAGCTACCTGGGGTTGTTTGGCACGGCTTGTTATCTCTGTTTAGCAAGACATTTTTGGCAAAAAATGTTCTATTTGGCCTCAAGAGAAACATTTTGCATTTGTAAAGTCCTTTTTATTACGAATATTTTTCTTTTTTTTCCTGTTTTTCTTCCTTTTCTTTTTTTTTGTTGGGTGAGGCCCCTCCTGAGGGGATTTTATGCAAGGAGCAAGCTCTGTTTTAAAAAGCTCTTTTGCTCAAAAATATTGTCACTATCGTTTTCAAACTTAAGCAATGTTCTGGGAGGCTTTGGATATAAAGTGGGGAGTTCTTAAGCCCTGGGGAGGCGCAAGCAGAGGTTGCAGTGGTCGCCTTAAATAAGACAACTCTTTTAAAGGTTTGGTTTGTGTAGAGGGGGAGGGGGCTCTTCAGGGCGCTCGGCCGCTGCGTCCTATAAGCACCCTCCTTCCTCGGGAGGAAGAGTACAGTCTCTCTCTTTTGTTTGCCAATGGCAGAAAAATAATGATCTGCGTAATAGGTGGAGACCCACTACGATCCACTGCTATAGTCTCTCCCATAGGCTATCTAACTAACAGCCTCATGACGGGGGTCCAGAACATTTGTAAATAATATTTTACAGAGCAAAAGCTTTTACAGGCCCATGCAAAGTATAATTAGTTTTTAGCTGTTTTAT
Source organism: Capra hircus (assembly GCF_001704415.2). NCBI lineage: Eukaryota > Metazoa > Chordata > Mammalia > Artiodactyla > Bovidae > Capra > Capra hircus. The sequence goes on along the minus strand of NW_017219331.1, from coordinate 9,136 downwards.
TACCTTTATCCAAGTATCTAAATCTCTTTTCTGGAAACCAAGGACATTGGTCTCGTAACACGAGCCTTTTAATCTTTAATTTGTCTTTTTTGTTTAACAGTTACAAAATTACTTGTATAAAAGAGGTGTCATTGTTTTGAGTCATTGTTACCCGTGTCAGAAAATTAAGAGTTATAGAAAAGTCTGCCTTGACAAAAAGGTTTTACCTTAGCCAAGGGGGTTTTGTTTTAAACCCTAAGATAGCAGGTTTCTTTTCAACCTCTAGAGCACCAGGTTTCTCTTAAACCCTTGAACACTTCCCACTCGTCCTCACCCTGTCTATCCTACAGGGGGGTCCGTGGCACCCTGAGTGGGGTCCTAGCCGTCCCGAACACTCAACACTGGGGGGAGTACCCGAAAGTACTCCGGGGGGAGTGATTAAGTCACTCCGGGGGAGCAACAGAGAGTGCTCCGGGGGGAGCAACAGAGAGTGCTCCGGGGGGAGCTTTTGCTCCGAGGAACCTACCTTTGAATAGCCTGTTCCGGGCACCACTTGCTGGGGTCCAGCCCCGGTGGATCCAGGGAATTCGAAGGGTGGACGGCGTTGGCGTGGAAAGACTTGTTTGTTTATTAATGTAAGATTAGATTAAGAAACTATAGTGTAGTAAGAAGATTAAGTGGAGGAAGAGGGCTGAATAGCTTGGTTTACGCGGAAGGCCAATAAAATTCCAGACAAGGAATTTGCACCATCTACGTTGGGCCACCGGCGCCCGCTTGAATATCTAAGGGTGCCTCGCCTTAAGCTCCCTTTCGTGCGGGTCTTAACAGCCGGGGCAAGTAAGTAGACCTGGCGAGCCTCCAGCGCCCCAGATGGAGATTCAGCCTGAAGTTAAAGTAAAGAGCAGAGAGAGGGAAGGGGAGAGAAGAAGAGAGAGAGAGAGACATGGGGGGAGCCAGAGTCCCAAGAAACCAGGCCGAGAGACTAGTTCGAGAAACTGGCCCCCATCCTTTATTGTTCAGAAGGCCTTTTATACTTTTTGATAAAACACGGAGATCATTGGGTAACACAAAATTATGTAGCGTTCGCAACCCAGATTCTTTCCGTATATCATTTTGTATACAAAAGGTCTCAGGTGATTTACATTATCTTTTGGCCAAGAGGCTTGTTAACACTTTTTGGCTCTCTCCTTAATGAATGTTAATTTTGTTTCCCCTGAAGTGTTTTTTTTTTTTTAATCTGCATCTCCTTAAAGCATTAAAGTTACATCTCTATAGAACAAAGGTGCAGTGGGATATAACAAAGAAGGTACTTAACTCAAAGATCTAATGTTGCTAATACCAGGTCTACTACTTGTTTTTCTATATACCAACTATATCTAAAAATAAAGGATATGAAAATTTGGCAGCAAGCATTGACCCAAAAAATGAAACCTTTAATCAGTCCTATTCTAAAGATTTTGACTCCTCGGAAGCTGCCTACATTCCTAGGATGTTTTAAGCTTTCTGTGCCTCCTGCGGTCAGGAGGCCTCAAACAATCACATGCGCAGCTGCACGAGTCGTGCAGGCAGGCTAGAAAGCCATCGGAGGGGTTTTTGGATTGAAACACTCTTTCAAATGCAGAAGACTAAAGCCCTGAATTGACTTTTTCCAGAAAATGTCAGAAGAGTGGAAAAGCAGAGCACAAAAGGCCGGGCAGATTTTTGTTGGGGTACGTGCTTAGGAATTTGCAGAGGGGTCCCTGAAGTCTGAGCACGCCTTGCGTATGTCAGCTTCCTTCCTCATGACCTTGTACGGGCGGGATTCCTCACACTGGCTCCCAGCAGGTGCCGGACCCTGAGGATTCCTCTCCAGTGCTGACATGGATCTTGGGGTACTTCTGGAGTCTCCCCAGGGGAGTCAGTCCTCGTCTCGAGTGGGGGCATGAACGTGCGGTTTCCTCTCGAGCTGTAGCAGCAGAGTCAGCCTTCCCTTCGCGGTGGATCAAGGGATCTGTGGCTTTCCCCTCGAGGCTTTCCCACGAGGCTTTCCCACGAGGCTTTCCCACAGGGCTGTACCACGTGCCACCGTGGTGTGAGTCGATCCTCGGCTTGAAGGTCGAGGCAGTGCAGGGAAAACAGGTTTCCCTGGAATGGACTGAGACATCTGGGGGAGTGTGGGAACGGTGGCACGAACCTGGAGTTCCTCTCCCGTTTCAAGTGGAGAGCGCCTCCTCTTGAGATGCGACGGGAACGCTGGGAATACTTTCCCGAACACGCAGGGAAAGGATCCCTCCTCTAGAGCTATGGAGGCGGAAACGGGGCTCCTCTGTATGTGGGCGGGACTCTCGTCCTTCTTCTCGAGTGGAGTCGGGTATGACGGGGAACTTCTTGAGTTGCAGCAAGGGTGTGAAGGACCCTTGGGAAATTCCAGCGTTTAGGTGTGATTAGCCTCGAAGGAGCCTCATCGGAAAAGGGCCTCATCTCGCCTGGAGGGGAGAACCTCCTGGATTTTCAAGAGTTGCGGCCGGTGCTCTCGACTTACCACGGGGACCTCAGGGACCCGCTCTGGTGGCCTCCAGGAAAGGCCAGTCCCCATGCGAGTTGCTCGGGGCTCTCGGGGGCCTCTCGGGTTTCCTCTCCCGTCGATTCTGGGGCCTAAGACCTTGTGTGGAGTCAGGTGCCGGAACCTGAGGATTCCTCTCCAGTGCTGACATGGATCTTGGGGTACTTCTGGAGTCTCCCCATGGGAGTCAGTCCTCTCTCGAGTGGGGGCATGCACGTGCGCATTCCTCCCGAGCTGTAGCAGCAGTGTCACGCTTCCCTTCGCGTGGATCAAGGGATCATGGGGCTTTCCCTCGAGGCTTTCCCACGAGGCTTTCCCAAGAGGCTTTCCCACACAGGCTGTCCCACGTGCCACCGTGGTGTGAGTCGATCCTCGGCTTGAAAGTCGAGGCAGTGGCAGGGAAAACAGGTTTCCCTGGAATGGACTGAGACATCTGGGGGACTCTGGGAATGGTGGCACGACCCTGGAGTTCCTCTCGCCTTTCCTGTGGAGAGCGCCTCCTCTTGAGATGCGAGGGAAACGCCGGGAATTCTTTCCCGACACGAGGGAAATGATACCTCCTCTCGAGCTAGGAGGCGGAAAAGGGGCTCCTCTGGATGTGGGCGGGACTCTCGTGCTTCCTCTCGAATGGAGACGGGTATGTCGGGGAACTTCTTGAGTTGCAGCAAGGGTGTGAAGGACCCTTTGGAAAGTTCCAGAGGTTTAGGTGTGATAAGCCTCGAGTACGCCTCATGCAGAAATGGGCCTCATCTCGCCTGGAGGGGAGAACCTCCTGGATTTTCTCGAGTTGCGTCAGGTGCTCTCGACTTACGACAGGGACCTCAGAGACCCGCTCTGGTGGCCTCAGGAAAGACCAGTCCCCATGCGAGTTACTCAGGGCCCTCTCGGGGTTCCTCTCCCGTCGATGCCAGGGCCTAAGACCTTGTGTGGAGTCGGTGCCGGAACCTGAGGATTCCTTTGTAGTGCTGACAAGGATCTTGGGGTACTTCTCCAGTCTCCCCACGGGAGTCAGTCCTCATCTCGAGTGGGGGCATGCACGTGCGCTTTCCTCCCGAGCTGTAGCAGCAGTGTCACGCTTCCCTTCGCGTGGATCAAGGATCTGCGGTATCTGTGGCTTTCCCACGAGTCTTTCCACGAGGCTTTCCCACGAGACTTTCCCAAACGGCTGTCCCACGTGCCACCGTGTTGTTTGTCGATCCTAGGCTAGAAAGTTGAGGCAGTGCAGGAGAAACAGGTTTCCATGGAATGGACTGAGACATCTGGGGGCCTCTGGGAATGGGTGCACGAATCTGGAGTTCCTCTCGCCTTTCCTGTGGAGAGCGCCTCCTCTTGAGATGAGATGGGAACTCCGGGAGTACTTGACCGACCACTCAGTGAAAGGATCCCTCCTCTCGAGCTAGGAGGCAGTAACGGGGCTCCTCTGGATGTGGCGGGACTCTCGGGCTTCCTCTCGAGTGGAGACGGGTGTGTGGGGGAGCTTCTTGAGTTGCAGCAAGGTGCGTGAAGGACCCTTTGTAAGTTCCATAGGTTAGGTGTGATTAGCCTGGAGACGCCTCAGCGGAAATGGGCCTCATCTCGCCTGGAGGGTAGAACCTCCTGGATTTTCTCGAGTTGCGGCAGGTGCCTCGACTTACGACGGGGACCTCAGGGACCCGCTCTGGTGCCCTCAGGAAAGGCCAGGCCCCATGCGAGTTGCTCTGGGGCCTCGCGGGATTCCTCTCCCGTAGATGCCAGGGCCTAAGACCTTGTGTGGAGTCGGTGCCGGAAGCTGAGGATTCCTCTCCAGTGCTGACATGGATCTTGGGGTACTTCTCGAGTCTCCCCAGGGGTGTCAGTCTTCGTCTCGAGTGGGGCCATGCACGTGCGCTTTCCTCCCGAGCTGTAGCAGCAGTGTCCCGCTTCCCTTCGCGTGGATCAAGGGATCTGTGGCTTTCCCTCGAGGCTTTCCCAGGAGGCTTTCCCACAGGACTGTCCCACGTGCCACTGTGGTGTGAGTCGATCCTCGGCTTGAAAGTCAAGGCAGTGCAGGGAATACAGGTTTCCCTGGAATGGACTGAGACATCTGGGGTACTCAGGGAACGGTGGCACGACCCTGGAGTTCCTCTCGCCTTTCCTGTGGAGAGCGCCTCCCCTTGAGATGCGACCTGAACGTCGGGAATTCTTTCCCGAGCATCCAGGGAAAGGATCCCTCCTCTCGAGCTAGGAGGTGGAAACGGGGCTCCTCTGGATGTGGGCGGGACTCTCGTGCTTCCTCTCGAGTGGAGATGGGTATGTCGGGGAACTTCTTGAGTTGGCAGCATGGGTGTGAAGGACCCTTTGGAAGTTCCAGAGTTTAGGTGTGATTAGCCTCGAGACGCCTCAGCGGAAATGGGCCTCATCTCGCCTGGAGGGGAGAACCTCCTGGATTTTCTCGAGTTGCGGCAGGTGCTCTCGACTTACGTCGGGGACCTCAGGGACCCTCTCTGGTGGCCTCAGGAAAGGCCAGTCCCATGCGAGTTACTCGGTGGCCTCTCGGGGGCCTCTCGGGTTTCCTCTCCCGTCGATGCTGGGGCCTAAGACCTTGTGTGGAGTCAGTGCCGGAACCTGAGGATTCCTCTCCAGTGCTGACATGGATCTTGGGGTACGTCTGGAGTCTCCCCAGGGGAGTCAGTCCTCGTCTCGAGTGGGGGCATGCACATGAGCTTTCCTTCCCAGCTTTAGCAGCCGTGTCACGCTTCCCTTCGAGTGGATCAAGGGATCTGTGGCTTTCCCTCGAGGCTTTCCCACGAGGCTTTCCCACGACGCTTTCCCACAGGGCTGTCCCACGTGTCACCGTGGTGTGAGTCGATCCTCGGCTTGAAAGTCGAGGCAGTGCAGGGAAAACAGGTTTCCCTGGAATGGACTGAGACATCTGGGGGACTCTGGGAATGTGGCAAGACCCTGGAGTTCCTCTCGCCTTTCCTGTGGAGAGCGCCTCCACTTGAGATGCGATGGGAACGCCTGGGAATTGTTTCCCGACAACGCGGGGAAAGGATCCGTCCTCTCGAGCTAGGAGGCGGATATGGGCTCCTCTGGATGTGGGCGGGACTCTCGTGCTTCCTCTCTAGTGGAGTCGGGTATGTCGTGGAACTTCTTGAGTTGCAGCATGGGTGTGAAGTACCCTTTGGAAGTTCCAGAGTTTAGGTGTGATTAGCCTCGAGACGCCTCAGCGGAAATGGGCCTCATCTCGCCTGGAGGGGAGAACCTCCCGGATTTTCTCGAGTTGCGGCAGGTGCTCTCGACTTACGTCGGGGACCTCAGGGACCCTCTCTGGTGGCCTCAGGAAAGGCCAGTCCCCATGCGAGTTACTCGGTGGGCTCTCGGGGCCTCTCGGGTTTCCTCTCCCGTCGATGCTGGGGCCTAAGACCTTGTGTGGAGTCAGTGCCGGAACCTGAGGATTCCTCTCCAGTGCTGACATGGATCTTGGGGTACGTCTGGAGTCTCCCCATGGGAGTCAGTCCCTGTCTCGAGTGGGGGCATGTACATGCGCTTTCCTCCCCAGCTGTAGCAGCAGTGTCACGCTTCCCTTCGCGTGGAACAAGGGATCTGGGGCATTCCCTCGAGGCTTTCCCAAAAGGCTTTCCCCCTGAGGCTTTCCCACAGGGCTGTCCCACGTGCCACCGTGTTGTGAGTCGATCCTCGGCTTGAAAGTCGAGGCAGTGCAGGGAAAACTGGTTTCCCTGGAATGGACTGAGGCATCTGGGGGACTCTGGGAATGGTGGCACGACCCTGGAGTTCCTCTCGCCTTTCCTGTGGAGAGCGCCTCCTCTTGAGATGCGACGGGAACGCCGGGAATTCTTTCCCGACCACGCAGGTAAAGGATCCCTCCTCTCGAGCTAGGAGCCTGAAACGGGGCTCCTCTGGATGTGGGCGGGACTCTCGTGCTTCCTCTTGAGTGGAGACGGGTATGTCGCGGAACTTCTTGAGTTTCAGCAAGGGTGTGAAGGACCCTTTGGAAGTTCCAGAGTTTAGGTGTGAATAGCCTCTAGTCGCCTCAGCGGAAATGGGCCTCATCTCGCTTGGAACGGAGAACCTCCTGGATTTTCTCGAGTTGCGGCTGGTGCTCTCGACTTACGACGGGGACCTCAGGGACCCGCTGTGGTGGCCTCAGGAAAGGGCAGTCCCCATGCGAGTTGCTCGGGGGCCTCTCGGGATTCGTCTCCCGTCGATGTCAGGGCCTCAGACCTTGTGTGGAGTCGGTGCCGGTATCTGAGGATTCCTCTCCAGTGCTGACATGGATCTTGGGGTACTTCTGGAGTCTCCCCAGGGGAGTCAGTCCTGGTCTCGAGTGGGGGCATGCACGTGGGGTTTCCTCCCGAGCTGTAGCAGCAGTGTCACGCTTCCCTTCGCCTGGATCATGGGATCTGTGGCTTTCCCTCGAGGTTTTCTCAGGATACTTTCCCACGAGGCTTTCTCACAGGGCTGTCCCACATGCCACCGTGGTGTGAGTCGATCCTCAGCTTGAAAGTCGAGGCAGTGCAGGGAAAACAGGTTTCCGTGGAATGGAATGAGACATCTGGAGGAGTGTGGGAACGGTGGCACGAACCTGGAGTTCCTCTCCCGTTTCAAGTTGAGAGCGCCTCCTCTTGAGATGCGACGGGAACTCCGGGAATACTTTCCCGACCACGCAGGGAAAGGATCCCTCCTCTAGAGCTATGAGGAAGAAACGGGGCTCCTCTGTATGTGGGCGGGACTCTCGTCCTTCTTCTCGAGTGGAGTCGGGTATGACGGGGAACTTCTTGAGTTGCAGCAAGGGTGTGAAGGACCCTTGGGAAGTTCCAGAGGTTAGGTGTGATTAGCGTCGAGACGCCTCAGGGAAATGGGCCTCATCTCGCCTGGAGGGGAGAACCTCCTGGATTTTCAAGAGTTGTGGCAGGTGCTCTCGACTTACCATGGGGACTTCAGGGACCCGCTCTGGTTGGCCTCTGGAAAGGCCAGTCCCCATGCCAGTTGCTCGGGGGCCTCTCGGGATTCTTCTCCCGGCGATGCCGGGGCCTAAGACCTTGTGTGGAGTCGGTGCCGGAACCTGAGGATTCCTCTCCTGTGCTGACATGGATCTTGGGGTACTGCTGGAGTCCTTCCCAGGGGAGTCACTTCTCGTCTCGAGTGGGGGCATGCTACGTGCGCTTTCCTCCCGAGCTGTAGCATCATTGTCACGCTTCCCATCGCGGTGGATCAAGGGATCACTGGGTTTCCCAGGAGGCTTTCCCATGAGGCTTTCCCACGAGGCTTTCCACAGGGCTGTCCACGTGCCACTGTGGTGTGAGTTGATCCTCGGCTTGAAAGTCGAGGCAGTGCAGGGAAAACAGGTTTCCCTGGAATGTACTGAGACATCTGGGGGACTCAGGGAACGATGGGACGACCCTGGAGTTCCTCTCGCCTTTCATGTAGAGAGCATCTTCTTTTGAGACAGAACAGGAACACCGGGAATTCTTTCCTGACCACGCAGGCAAACGATCCCTCTTCTAGAGCTATGAGGCGGAAACGGGTCACCTCTGAAAGTGGACGGGACTCTTGTGCTTCCTCTCGAGTGGAGACAGGTGTGTCGGGGAACTTCTTAAGTTGCAGCAAAGGTGTGAAGTACCCTTTGGAAGTTTTAGAAGTTAGGTGTGATTAGACTCGAGACGCCTCAGCGGAAATGGGCCTCATTTCGCATTGATGGGAGAACCCCCTGGATTTTCTCGAGTAGCGGCAGGTGCTCTAGACTTACGACTGGGACCTCAGGGACCCGCTCTGGTGGCCTCAGGAAAGGCCAGTCCCCATGCAGTTGCTCTAGAGCCTCTCGGGATTCCTCTCCGTTTGAAGCCCGGCCGAAGACCTTGTGTGAAGTCTGTGATGGAATCTGAGGATTCCTCTCCAGTGATGACTTGGATCTTGGGTACTTCTGGAGTCTCCACAGTGGAGTCAGTCCTCGTCTCGAGTTGGGGCATGCACATGTGGTTTCCTCCCGATCTGTAGCAGCAGTGTCACGATTCCCTTCGCGTGGATCAAGGGATCAGGGGCTTTCCTCGAGGCTTTCCTACGAGGCTTTCCACGAGGCTTTCCCACAGGGCTGTCCACGTGCCACCGTGGTTTGAGTCGATCCTCGGCTTGAAAGTCGAGGCAGTGCAGGGAAAACAGGTTTCCCTGGAATGGCCTGAGACATCTGGTTGTCTCTGGGAATGGTGGCACGACCCTGGAGTTCCTCTCACCTTTCCTGTGGAGAGCGCCTCCTCTTGAGATGCGACGAGAACGCCGGGAATTCTTTCCCGACCACGCAGGGAAAGGATCCCTCATCTCAGGCTAGGAGGCGGAAACGGGGCTCCTCTGGATGTGGGCGGGACTCTCGTGCTTCCTCTCAAGTGGAGACGGGTATGTCAGGGAACTTCTTGAGTTGCAGCAAGGGTGTGAAGAACCCTTTGGAAGTTCCAGAGGTTAGGTGTGATTAGCCTCGAGACGCCTCAGCGGAAATGGGCCTCATCTCGCCTGGAGGGGAGAACCTCCTGGAATTTCTCGAGTTGTGGCAGGTGCTCTTCAACTTACGACGGGGACCTCAGGGACCCGCTCTGGTGGCCCAGGAAAGGCCAGTCCCATGCGAGTTGCTCGGGGCCTCTCGGA
>NW_017219330.1:0-11452 GCF_001704415.2 Capra hircus | reverse complement strand
CACGTGGGGTAGCCCTGTGGGAAAGCCTCGTGGGAAAGCCTCGAGAGAAAGCCTCGTGGGAAAGCCTCGTGGGGAAATCTCGAGGGGAAGCCACAGATCCCTTAATCACGCGAAGGGAAGCGTGACACTGCTGCTACAGCTCTGAAGGAAAGCGCACGTGCATGCCCCCACACGAGACGAGGACTGACTCCCCTGGGGAGACTCCAGAAAGTAACCCAAGATCCATGTCAGCACTGGGAGAGGAATCCTCAGGTTCAGGCACCGACTCCACACAAGGTCTTAGGTCCTGGCATCGATGGGAGAGGAATCCCGAGAGGCCCCCGTGCAACGCGAATGTGGACTGGCCTTTCCTGAGGCCACCAGAGTGGGTCCCTGAGATACCCGTCGTATGTCGAGAGCACCTGCAGCAACTCGAGAAAATCCAGGAGGTTCTCCCCTCCAGGCGAGGTCAGGCTCCTTTCTGCTGAGGCGTTTCGAGGCTAATCACACCTACCCTCTGGAACTTCCAATGGGTCCTTCACACCTTTCCTGCAACTCAAGAAGTTCCCCGATATACCTGTCTCCACTCGAGAAGAATCACGAGCGTCCCGCCCACATCCAGGGGAGCCCCGTTGCCGCCTCCTAGCTCGAGAGGTGGGATCCTTTCCCTGCAGGGTCGAGAAAGAATTCCCGGCGTTCCCATTGCATCTCAAGAGGAGGCGCTCTCCACCTGAAAGGCGAGAGGGACTCAAGGGTCGTGCCACCATTTCCAGAGTCCCGCAGATGTCTCAGTCCATTCCAGGGAAACCTGTTTTCCCTGCACTGCCTCGACTTTCAAGCCGAGGATCGAATCACACCACGGTGGCACGTGGGACAGCCCTGTGGGAAAGCCTCTTGGGAAAGACTCCTGGGAAAGCCTCGAGGGAAAGCCACAGATTCCTTGATCCACGGGGGAAGTGTGACACTGCTGATACAGCTCGGAGGAAAGCACACGTGCATGCCCCCCACTCAAGACGAGGACTGACTCCCCTGGGGCTATTCCAGAAGTACCCCAAGATCCATGTCAGCACTGGAGAAGAAATCCTCAGGTTCCGGCACCGACACCGCAGAAGGTCTTAGGCCTGGGAATCGATGGGAGAGGAATCCCGAAAGGCCCCGAGCAACTAGCATGGGGATTGGACTTTCCTGAGGCACCAGAGCTGGTCCCTGAGGAGCCCGTCGTAAGTCGAGAGCGCCTGCCGCAACTCGAGAAAAAATCCAGGAGGTTCTCCCTTCCCGGCGAGATGAGGCCCCATTTCTGCTGAGACGTCTCGAGGCTAATCACACCTAACCTCTGGAACTTCCAAAGGGTCCTTCACACACTTGCTAAAACTAAAGAATTTCGCCGACATACCCGTCTCCACTCGAGAGGAAGCACGAGAGTCCCGCCCATATCTAGAGGAACCCCGTTTCCGCCTCCTAGCTCGAGAGGAGGGATCCTTTACCTGCATGTTTGGGAAATAATTCCCGGCGTTCCCGTCGCATCTCAAGAGGAGGCACTCTCCACAGGAAAGGGGAGCGGAACTCCAGGATCGTGCCACCATTCCCAGAGTCCCCAGATGTCTCAGTTCATTCCAGGGAAACCTGTTTCCCTACACTGCCTCGACTTTCAGGACGAGGATCCACTCACACCACGGTGGCACGTGGACAGCCCTGTGGGAAAGCCTCTTGTGAAAGCCTCGTGGGAAAGCCTCGAGGGAAAGCCACAGTTGCTTTGATCAACCCGAAGGGAAGTTTGACACTGGCTGCTACAGCTCGAGAGGAAAACGCACGTGCATGCCCCCACTCCAGACGACGACTGACTCCCCTGGGGAGACTCCAGAAGTACCCAAGATCCTTGTCAGCACTGGAGAGCAATCCTCAGGTTTCGGCACAGACTCCACACAAGGTCTAATGCCACGGCATCGACGGAGAGGAATCCCGAGAGGCCCCCGAGCAACTCGCATGGGTACTGGCCTTTCCTGAGGCCACCAGAGCGGGTCCCTGAGGTCCCCGTCGTAACGCGAGAACACCTGCACCATCTAGAGAAAATGAAAGAGGTTCTCCCCTCCAGGGGAGATGAGGCCCATTTCCTCTGAGGCGTCCCCATGCTAATCACACCTAACCTCTGGATCTTCCAAAGGGTCCTTCACACCCTTGCTGCAACTCAAGAAGTTCCCCGACATACCCGTCTCCACACAAGAGGAAGCACGAGAGTCCCGTCCAATCCAGAGGAGCCCTTTTTCCGACTCCCAGCTCGAGAAGAGGGATCCTTTCCCTGCGTCGTCGGGAAAGAATTCCCGGCGGTTCCGTCGCATCTCAAGAGGAGGTGCTCTCCACAGGAAAGGCGAGAGGAACTCCAGGGTGGTGCCACCATTCGCAGAGTCCCCCAGATGTCTCAGTCCCATTCCAGGGAAACCTGTTTTTCCCTGCATTGCCTTTGCTTTCAAGCCGAGGATCGACCGACTCACACCACGGTGGAACGTGGGACAGCCCTTTGGGAAAGCCTCGTGGGAAAGCCTCGTGGGAAAGCCTCGAGGGAAAGCCCCTGAACCTTGATCCACGCAAAGGGAATTACGACACTGCTGCTACAGCTCGGGAGGAAAGCGCACGTGCATGGCCCCCACTCGAGACGAGGACTGACTCCCCTGGGGAGACTCCATAAGTACCCCAAGAAGCATGTCAGCACTGGAAGAGGAATACTCAGATTCCGGGCACCGACGCCACACAAGATCTTAGGCCCCGGCATCGACGGGAGAGGAATCCGAGAGGCCCCCGAGCAACTCGCATGGGAACGGCCTTTTCTGAGGCCACCAGAGCGTGTCCCTGAGGTCCCCGTCGTGAGTCGAGAGCACCTGTCGCAACTCGAGAAAATCCAGGAGGTTCTCCCTCCAGGAGAGATGAGGCCCATTTAAACTGAGGCGTCTCGAGGCTAATCAAATCTAACATCTGGAACTTCCAAAGGGTCTTTCACACTTTTGCTGCAACTCAAGAAGTTCCCCGACATACCCGTCTCCAGTAGAGAGGAAGCTCCATAGTCCCGCCCACATCCAGAGGAGCCCCGTTTCCGCCTCCTAGCTCGAGAGGAGGGATCCTTTCCCTGCGTGGTAGGGAATGAATTCAAGGCGTTTCCGACGCATCTCAAGAGGAGGCGCTCTCCACAGGTAAGGGGAGAGGAACTTCAGGGTCGTGTCACCATTCCCAGAGTCCCCAGAGTCTCAGTCCATTCCAGGGAAACCTGTTTTCCCTGCACTGCGTCGACTTTCAAGCCGAGTATCGACTCACAACAAGGCGGCACGTGGGACCGCCCTGTGGGAAAGGCTCGTGGGAAAACCTCGTGGGAAAGCCTCGAGGGAAAGCCACAGATCCCTTGATCCACGCGAAGGGAAATGCAACACTGCTTCTACAGCTCGGGAGGAAAGCGCACGTGCATGCCCCCACTTGAGACGAGGGCTTACTCCCCTGGGGGAGACTCCAGAAGTACCCCAAGATCCATGTCAGCACTGGAGAGGAATCCTCAGGTTCAGGCACCAACTCCACACAAGGTCTTAAGCCCCGGCATCGTCGGGAGAGGAATCCCGAGAGGACCCCGAGCAACTCGCATGGGGACTGGCCTTCCCTGAGGCCACCAGAGCGGGTCCCAGAGGTCCCCATCGTAAGTCGAGAGCACCTGCCGCAACTCGAGAAAATCCAGGAGGTTCTCCCCTCCAGGCGACATGAGGCCCATTTCCGCTGAGGCGTCTGGAGGTTAATCATAACTAACATCTGGAACTTCCAAAGATTCCTTCACACCCTTGCTGCAACTCAAGAAGTTCCCCGACATACCCGTTTCTACTCGAGAGGAAGCACGAGAGTTCCCCGCACATCCAGAGGAGCTCCGTTTCCTCCTCCTAGCTCGAGAGGAGGGATCCTTTCCCTGCGTGGTCGGGAAAGAATTCCCGGCGTTCCGTCGCATCTCAAGAGGAGGCGCTCTCCACAGGAAAGGGGAGAGGAACTCCATGGTCGTGCCTCGATTCCCAGAGTCCCCCAGAAGTTTCAGTCCATTCCAGGGAAACCTGTTTTCCCTGCACTGCCTCGACTTTCAAGCCGAGGATCGACTCACACCACGGTGGCACGTGGGAGAGCCCTGCGGGAAAGCCTCGTGGGAAAGCTTTGTGGGAAAGCCTCGAGGGAAAGCCACAGATCCATTGATCCAAGCGAAGGGAAGCGTGACACTGCTGCTTCAGCTCGGGAGGAAAGCGCACGTGCATGCCCCCACTCGAGACGAAGAGTGACTCCCCTGGGGAGACTCCAGAAGTACACCAAGATCCATTTCTGCACTGGAGAGGAATGCTCAGGTTCTGGCAGCGTCTCCACACAAGATCTTAGGCGCTGGCATCGACGGGAGAGGAAACCCAAGAGGCCCCGAGCAACTCGCATGGGGACTGGCCTTTCCTGAGGCCACCAGAGCGGGTCCCTGGGGTCCCCGTCGTAAGTCAAGAGCACCTGCCACAACTCGAGAAAATCCAGGAGGTTCTTCCCTCCAGGCGAGATGAGGCCCATTCCCGCTGAGGTATCTCGAGGCTAATCACATCTAACATCTGGAACTTCCAAAGGGTCCTTCACACCCTTGCTGCAACTCAAGAAGTTCCCCGACATACCCGTCTCCACTCGAGAGGAAGCACGAGAGTCCCGCCCATATCCAGAATAGCCCCGTTTCCGCCTCCTAGCTCGAGAGGAGGGATCCTTTCCCTGCGTGTTCGGGAAAGAATTCCCGCGTTCCCGTCGCATCTCAAGAGGAGGCGCTCTCCACAGGAAAGGCGAGAGGAACTCCAGGGTCGTGCCAACATTCCCAGAGACCCCAGATTTCTCAATCCATTCCAGGGAAACCTGTTTTCCCTGCACTGCCTCGACTTTCAAGCCGAGGTTCGACTCACACCACGGTGGTACGTGGGACAGCCCTGTGGGAAAGCCTCGTTGGGAAAGCCTCGAGGGAAAGCCCCTGATCCCTTGATCCACGGAAGGGAAGCGCGACACTGCTGCTACAGCTCGGAAGGAAATGGCACGTGCATTCCCCCACTCGAGACGAGGACTGACTCCCCTGGGGAGACTCCAGAAGCACCCAGGATCCATGTCAGCACTGGAGAGGAATCCTCAGGTTCCATCACCGACTCAACACAAGGTCTTAGGAACCGGCATGGACTGGAGAGGAATCCTGAGAGGCCCCCTAGCAATTCGCAAGGGGACTGGCCTTTCCTGAGGCCACAAGAGCGGGTCCCTGAGGTCCCCGTCGTAAGTCGAGAGCACCTGCCGCAACTCGAGAAAATCCAGGAGGTTCTCCCCTCCAGGCGAGATGAGGCCCATTTCCCCTGAGGCGTCTCGAGGCTAATCACACCTAACCTCTGGAACTTCCAAAGGATCCTTCACACCCTTGCTGCAACTCAAGAAGTTCCCCGACATACCCGTCTCCACTCGAGAGGAAGTTCGAGAGTCCCGCCCACATAAAGAGGAGCCCCGTTTCCGCCTCCTAGCTCGAGAGGAGGGATCCTTTCCCTGCGTGGTTGGGAAAGAATTCCCGGTGTTCCCGTCGCATCTCAAGAGGAGGCGCTCTCCACAGGAAAGGCGAGAGGAACTCCGGGGCCGTGCCAACATTCCGAGAGTCCCCCAGATATCTCAGTCCATTCCAGGGAAAACCTGATTTCCCTGCACTGCCTCGACTTTCAAGCCGAGGATCGACTCACACACCGGTGGCACGTGGGACAGCCCTGTGGGAAAGCCTCGTGGGAAAGCCTCGTTGTAAAGCCTCGAGGGAAAACCCCTGATCCTGTGATCCAGGCAAAGGGAAGCGTGACACTGCTGCTTCAGCTCGGGAGGATAGCGCACGTGCATTCCCCCACTCGAGACTTAGAGTGACTCCCCTGGGGAGACTCCAGAAGTACACCAAGATCCATTTCTGCACTGGAGAGGAATCCTCAGGTACCGGCAGCGTCTCCACACAAGATCTTAGGCACCGGCATTGACGGGAGAGGAATCCTGAGAGGCCCCCGAGCAATTCGCAATGGGACTGGCCTTTCCTGAGGCCACCAGAGCGGGTCCCTGAGGTCCCCGTCGTAAGTCGAGAGCACCTGCCGCAACTCGAGAAAATCCAGGAGGTTCTCCCCTCCAGGCGAGATGAGGCCCATTTCCTCTGAGGTGTCTCGAGGCTAATCACATCTAACATCTGGAACTTCCAAAGGGTCCTTCACACCCTTGCTGCAACTCAAGAAGTTCCGTCGACATACCCGTCTCCACTCGAGAGGAAGCACGAGTGTCCCGCCCACATCCAGAGGAGCCCTGTTTCCGCGTCATAGCTCGAGAGGATTTATCCTTTCCCTGCATGGTCGGGAAAGAATTCCCGGCGTTCCCAGACGCATCTTAAGTGGAGGCGCTCTCCACAGGAAAATAGAGAGGAACTCCAGGGTCGTGCCACCATTCCCAGAGTCCCCCAGATGTCTCAGTCCATTCCAGGGAAAACCTGTTATTCCCTGCACTGCCTCGACTTTCAAGCCTAGGAACGACTCACACCACGGTGGCACGTGGGACAGCCCTGTGGGAAAGCCTGGTGGGAAAGCCCGAAGTCGAGGGAAAGCCACAGATCCCTTGATTCCACGCGAAGGGAAGCGTTACACTGCTGCTACAAGCTCGGGAGGAAAGTGCACTTGCATGCCCCACTCGAGACGAGGACTGACTCCCCTGGGGAGACTCCAGAATACCCCAAGATCCATGTCAGCACTGGAGAGGAATCCTCAGGTTCTGGCACCGACTCCACACAAGGTCTTAGGCCCTGGCATCGACGGGAGAGGAATCCGAGTGGCCCCCGAGTAACTCGCAAAGGGAAATGGCCTTTCCTGAGGCCACCAGAGCGGTCCCTGAGGTCCCCGTCATAAGTCTGAGAGCACCT
Source organism: Capra hircus (assembly GCF_001704415.2). Taxonomy (NCBI): domain Eukaryota; kingdom Metazoa; phylum Chordata; class Mammalia; order Artiodactyla; family Bovidae; genus Capra; species Capra hircus. The sequence goes on along the minus strand of NW_017219330.1, from coordinate 4,536 downwards.
GCCAGCAACTCGAGAAAATCCAGGAGGTTCTACCCTCCAGGCGAGATGAGGCCCATTTCCGCTGAGGCGTCTCTGAGGCTAATCACACCTAACTCTGGAACTTCCAAAGGGTCCTTCACACCCTTGCTGCAACTCAAGAAGTTCCGTCGACTATACCCGTCTCCACTCGAGAGGAAGCACGAGTAGTCCCGCCACATCCAGAGGAGCCCTGTTTCCGCCTCCATAGCTCGAGAGGAGTTTATCCTTTCCCTGCGTGGTCGGGAAAGAATTCCCGGCGTTCCCGTCGCATCTCAAGAGGAGGCGCTGCTCCACAAGGAAAAGCGAGAGGAACTCCAGGGTCGTGCCACCATTCCCAGAGTCCCCCAGATGTCTCAGTCCATTCCAGGGAAACCTGTTTTCCCTGCACTGCCTCGACTTTCAAGCCGAGGATCGACTCACACCACAGTGGCACGTGGGACAGCCCTGTGGGACAGCCCTGTGGGAAAGCCTCGAGGGAAAGCCAATGATCCCTTGATCCACTTGAAGGGAATCGTGACACTGCTGCAACAGCTGGGGAGGAAAGCGCACGTGCATGCCCCCACTCGAGACAAGGACTGACTCCCCTGGGGAGACTCCAGAAGTACCCCAAGATCCATGTCAGCACTGGAGAGGAATCCTCAGGTTCCGTCACCGACTCCACACAAGGTCTTAGGCCCTGGCATCGACGGGAGAGGAATCCCGAGAGGCCCCCGAGTAACTCCCATGGGGACTGGCCTTTCATGAGGCTAACCAGAGCGGGTCCCTGAAGTCCCCATCGTAAGTCGAGAGCACCTGCCGCAACTCGAGAAAATCCAGGAGATTCTCTCCCTCCAGGCGAGATGAGGCCCATTCCGTTGAGGCATCTAGGAGTAATCACGCTTTAACTCTTGAACTTCCAAAGGGTCCTTCACACCCTTGCTGCAACTCAAGAAGTTCCCCGACATACCCGTCTCCACTCAAGAGGAATCCGAGAGTCCCGCCCATATCCAGAGTGGCCCCGTTCCGCCTGCTAACTCGAGAGGAGGGATCCTTTCCCTGCGTGGTCGGGAAAGAATTCCCGGCGTTCCCGTCGCATCTCAAGAGGAGGCGCTCTCCACAGGAAAGGCGAGAGGAACTCCAGGGTCGTGCCACCATTCCCTGAGTCCCCCAGATGTCTCAGTCCATTCCAGGCAAAACTTTTTTCCCTGCACTGCGTTGACTTTCAAGCCGAGGATCGACTCACACCACCGTGGCACGTGGGAAAGCCCTGTGGGAAAGCCTCGTGGGAAAGCCTCGTGGGAAAGCCTCGAGGGAAAGCCACAGATCCCTTGATCTACGCGAAGGGAAGCGTGACACTGCTGCTACAGCTCGGGAGGAAAGCGCACGTGCATGGCCCCACTCGAGACGAGGACTGACACCCCTGGGGAGACTCCAGAAGTACCCCAAGTTCCATGTCAGCACTGGAGAGGAATCCTCAGGTTCCGGCACCGACTCCACACAAGGCCTTAGGCCCCTGCATCGACGTGAGAGGAATCCCGAGAGGCCCCAGAGCAACTCGCATGGGGACTGGCCTTTCCATGAGGCCACCACAGCGGGTCCCTTAGGTCCCCGTCGTAAGTCGAGAGCACCTGTCGCAACTCGCAGAAAATCCACGAGGTTCTCCCCTCCAGGCGAGATGAGGTCCATTTCTGCTGACGGTCTCCGAGGCTAATCACACCTTAACCTCTGGAACTTCCAAAGGGTCCTTCACACCCTTGCTGCAACTCAAGAAGTTCCCCGACATACCCGTCTCCACTCGAGAGGAAGCACGAGAGTCCCCACCCACGTCCAGCAGTAGCCCCATGTCCGCCTCCTAGCTCGAGGAGGGATCCTTTCCCTGCGTGTCGGGAAAGAATTCCCGGTGTTCCCGTCGCATCTCAAGAGGAGGCGCTCTCCAACAGGAAAGGCGAGAGGAACTCCAGGGTCGTGCCTACCATTCCCAGAGTCAACCCAGATGTCTCCGTCCATTCCAGGGAAACCTGTTTTCCCTGCACTGCCTCGACTTTCAAGCCGAGGATCGACTCACACCACGGTGGCACGTGGACAGCCTTGTGGGAAAGCCTCGTGGGAAAGCCTCGTGGGAAAGCCTCGAGGGAAAGCCACAGATCCCTTCATACACCCGAAGGGAAGCGTGACACTGCTCCTACAGCTCGGAAGGAAAGAGCACTTGCATTCCCCCACTCGAGACGAGGACTGACTCCCCTGGGGAGACTCCAGAAGTACCCCAAGATCCATGTCAGCACTGGAGAGGAATCCTCAGGTTCCGGCACTGACTCCACACAAGGTCTTAGGCCCGGCATCGACGGGAGAGGAATCCCGAGAGTCCCCGAGCAACTCGCATGGGACCTGGCCTTTTCTGTGGCCACCAGAGCGGGTCCCTGAGGTCCCCGTCCTAAGTGAGAGCACCTGCTGCAACTCGAGAAAATCCAGGAGGTTCTCCCCTCCAGGCGAGATGAGGCCCATTTCCGCTGAGGCGTCTCGAGGCTATTTACACCTAACCTCTGGAACTTCCAAAGGGTCCATCACACCGTTGCTGCAACTCAAGAAGTTCCCCGACATTCCCGTCTCCACTCGAGAGGAAGCACGAGAGTCCCGCCCACATCCAGAGGAGCCCCGTTTACGCCTCCTAGCTCGAGAGGAGGGATCCTTTCCCTGCGTGGTCGGGAAAGAATTCCCGGCGTTCCCGTCGCATCTCAAGAGGAGGCGCTCTCCACAGTAAAGGCGAGAGGAACTCCAGGGTCGTGCCACCATTCCCAGAGTCCCCCAGATGTCTCCGTCCATTCCAGGGAAACCTGTTTTTCCCTGCACTGCCTCGACTTTCCAAGACGAGGATCGACTCACACCCTTGGTGGCACGTGGGACAGCCCTTTGGGAAAGCCTCGTGGGAAAGCCTCGTGGGAAAGCCTCGAGGGAAAGCCACAGATCCCTTCATCCACGCGAATTGAAGTTCGACCACTGCTCCTACAGCTCGGGAGGAAAGCGCACGTGCATGCCCCTCACTCGAGACGAGGACTGACTCCCCTGGGAGACTCCAGAAATCCCCAAGATCCATGTCAGCAATGGAGAGGAATCCTCAGGTTCCGGCACTGACTCCACACAAGGTCTTAGGCCCCGGCATCGAAGGGAGAGGAATCCCGAGAGGCCCCCGGCAACTCGCATGGGGAATGGCCTTTCCTGAGGCCACCTAGAGCGGGTCCCTGAGGTCCCCGTCGTAAAGTCGAGAGCACCTGCCTCAACTCGAGGAAATCCAGGAGGTTCTCCCCTGCAGGCGAGATGAGCCCATTTCCGCTGAGGTCTCTCTAGACTAACCACACCAAACCTCTGGAACTTCCAAAGGGTCTTTCACAACCTTGCTGCAACTCAACAAGTTCCCCAAGATGCCCATCTCCACTCGAGAGGAAGCACTAGAGTCCCGCCCACATCAGAGGAGCCCCGTTTCCGCCTCCTAGCTCGAGAGGAGGGATCCTTTCCCTGCGTGTTCGGCTAAGAATTCCCGGCGTTCCCGTCGCATCTCAAGAGGAGGCGCTCTCCACAGGAAAGGCGAGAGGAACTCCAGGGTCGTGCCACCATTCCCAGAGTCCCACAGATGTCTCAGTCCTTTCCAGGGAAACCTGTTTTCCCTGCACAGCCTCGACTTTCATGCTGAAGATCGACTCACACCACGGTGGCACGTGGGACAGCCCTGTGGTAAAGCCTCGAGGGAAAGCCACAGATCCCTTGATCCAAGCGAAGGGAAGCGTTACACTGGTGCTACAGCTCGGGAGGAATGCTCACGTGCATGCCCCCACTCGAGACGAGGACTGACTCCACTGGGGAGACTCCAGAAGTACCCAAGATCCATGTCAGCACTGGAGAGGAATCCTCAGGTTCCTGCACCCACTTCACACAAGATCTTAGGCCCCTGCACGACGGGAGAGGAATCCTGAGAGGCCCGCGAGCTACTCGCATGGGGACTGGCCTTTCCTGAGGCCAACAGATCGGGTCCCTGAGGTCCGTCGTAAGTCGTGAGCACCTGCCGCAACTCGAGAAAATCCAGGAGGTTCCCCGCCCTCCAGGCTAGATGAGGCCCATTTCCGCTGAGGCGTCTCGAGGCTAATCACACCTAACCTCTGGAACTTACAAAGGGTCCTTCACAACCTTGCTGCAACTCAAGAAGTTCCCCGACATACCCGTCTCACTCGAGAGGAAGCACGAGAGTCCCGCCCACAATCAGAGGAGCCCCGTTTCCGCCTCCTAGCTCGAGAGGAGGGATCCTTTCCCTCGTGGTCGAGAAAGAATTCCCGCATTCCCGTCGCCATCTCAAGAGGAGGCGCTCTCCACAGGAAAGGCGAGAGGAACTTCAGGGTCGTGCCACATTCCCAGAGTCCCCCAGATGTCTCAGTCCATTCCAGGGAAACCTGTTTTCCCTCCACTGCCTCGACTTTCAAGCCGAGGATCGACTCACACCACAGTGGCACGTGGCACAGCCCTGTGGCGAAAGCACTAGTGGGAAAGACTCCT
>NW_017219329.1:0-11453 GCF_001704415.2 Capra hircus | reverse complement strand
GGGACCCTGAAGTGGTGCGGCCAGCAACAGCCGAACATCCATCGATTGCTCTTTCTTCCTTCTGATAGAGCTAGCTTTGCTTCTCGCTTTGGCATTCGGAAGCCAGGGGAGCCCCACCGCTGTTGTCCTGGGGCTCTATTGGAGTACCGGGTCTATTGGACCCCAGCATGGCACCCGACCCCTCAGACACACTCCCGCAGCCTCCTTCCCCATGGCAGGACTGTTCTGACCTAGGAATGTGTTCCCAAGGCTCAGAAAATGCAGGGAGACACACGGCCCTGACTCTGGAACTGAGGCCGTTGGAGCAGGCCTGGAGGTCTGACGTCTGAGACGCCAAACACTTGCTGCAAGATACAGGTGTGAAAACACACTCTCTGGGCTGCCTTTCCTTCCTCCAAGGAAGAGAGCTTTTCCAGTCTCCTCCGTGCTGAGTCATACAAGGCTGCAAAGGTCTGGCTTCGAGGGCATTTCTCAGCGGCAATGGCCCCCTGAGGCCCTGCACCCAGGGAGGGATCCTACCCTCCCAGGGGAAGTCAAAGCAACCTCCAAACAGCTGTTCTCTCATGTTTCCTCTGCAGGAGGGAGCTAGTGAGCCCAGGTCTGTCTGGAAACGTTCTTGGATCCTGCGGGGAAATCATCCTGGGAGCCCCACCTGGATACCAGTCGTAGGGGCTAAAATTTCGCCATTTTCCTTCCTTGGAGCCCTAACGCAGTACAGCCTAGCAACTGCTTGAAAATCCATCCTGTTGCTTTTTCTTCCCTCTGACAGAGCGAGCTTTGCTCCCCATTTGGGGATTTCAGAAGCAAGGTGTGGCCTGCAACTCCTTGCCTGGGGTCCATTGGAGGTGCAAGGTGCCCTCGACCAGGTGAACCCCAGCATGACACCTGGCCCCCTCAGACACACTCCCGCAGCCTGCTTCCCCATGGGCAGGACTGCTCTCACCTAGGAATGTGTTTGCAAGGCCAGGAAACTGCCAGGGAGACACAAGACCTGATTCTGGCATTGAGTCTGTTGGAACCAGGCCTGCAGGTCTTCTGTCTAACAAGCCAAACACTTGCTGCAAGATACAGGCCTGAAAACGCACTCTTGGGCTGCCTTTCCTTCCTCCAAGGAAGAGAGTTTTCTCAGCCTCCTGTGGGCTGAGAGTCACACAGGGCTGAAAAGCACTTGCTGGGAGATTTTTTTCATTGGCCATGGCCCCTGAGGCCCTGTGCTCAGGGAGGGCTCCCTCCCTCCAGGGAAAGTCAAAGGAAGCTCCAAACGGCTGTTCAATCATGTTTCTGAGAGAGTCATTGCCAAGGCAGGTTTCTAAGAAGTTCAAGGGTCCCCAAGGAGAGGAGGGTCTAGAATTCTCAAGGAGGAAGGAAGGACAAACTGTTTTTCCCTCTACATTCCTTAGGATTATATAACAATCATGCATCCTTCTTGAGACGGTCTCTGGAAAAAACCTTCTGGCTAATCCTGTTATCTTAAAATGTCAAATTATGGGAGTAGGGTCTAGTGAGTCTTTACAACCTCCAGACATTCTTTTGTTCGTTGTCATAACTTATTGGAGAGCATATAACTCCCATTACTAACACTAGCAAGGGGCGTACGCTTTCTGCCCCTTGTGATGTCTCTGTCAGTAAGCTTTCTCTATCTCCTTTACTCCTTTAATAAAACTCTATTGCACAAAAGCTCTGAGCAATCAAGCCTCGTCTTGGGCCCCTGGATGAATTCTTCTCCTCCATAAGCCAAGAATCCCAGCATCTTTTCGTGGTTCAGCAACAATATTTTCATTTCCTCTGCAGGAGAGAGCTAGTGAGCTTAGGTCTGTCTGGAACATTCTTGAATCCTGTGGGGAAAATATCCTGTGCACACATCTGGATACTGGGCCTAGAGGCCCAAAATTCGCATTTCTTTCCCGGGGAGCCCTAACGTGGTGTGACTTAGCAACTGCTTGAAAATCCATCCCATTGCTGTTTTCCTCCTTCTGACAGAGCTAGCTTTGTTCCCTGCTTTGGGATGTCTCAACCGAAGGGCCGGTCCATAGCTACTCGCCTGGGGCCCATTGGATGTGCAAGGTGCCCTCGACTAGGTGACCCTAGCATGGCACTCAGCCCGCTCAGACACACTCCCGAGGCTTCTTTCTCATGGGAAGCACTGCTCCAACCTAGGAATGTGTCTGCAATGCTTGGGAAAGTGCAGTGAGACACACAGCCCTGACTCTGCAATTGAGGCCCTCAGAGCAAGCCTGCAGCTCTGATGTCTGAGAAGCAAAACACTTGCTGCAAAGAGAGGCCTGAAAACACACTCTCTGTGGATGACTTTCCTTCCTCTAAGGAAGATAGTTTTCCCAGTCTCCTGCTTCCTGAATGTCACACAGCTGGAATGCGCTTGCTTGGAGGTCGTGATTCAGTGGCAATGACCCCTGAGGCCCTTTGCCCAGGGAGGGCTCCCACACTCACAGGCAAATCAAAGCAACTTCCAAGTGAGTCAGCTCTTCACATCAAGTGGCCAAAGTATTGGACTTTCAGGTTTCAGTATTAGTCCTTCCAATGTATATTCAGACCTGATTTCCTTTAGGATGGAGTGGTTGCGTCTCCTTGTAGTCTAAGCGACCTACAAGCATCTTCTCCAACACCACAGTTCAAAAGCATCCAATTTTCAGCTCGTCACTTTCTTTATAGTACATCTTTCATATCCATCCATGACATATGGAAAAAACCATAGCCTTGACTGGATGGATCTTTGTTGGCAAAGCAACGTCTCGGCTTTTTAATATGCTGTCTAGTTTGGTCATCACTTTTCTTCCAAGTCATAAATACGTTTTAAGTTCATGGAGGCAGACATCACCTGCAGTGATTTCCAAGCCCCCCAAAATAGTCTGCTGCTGTTTCCAATGTTTTCCCATCTATTTGCCATGAAGTGATGAGACTGGATGCAATGATTTTAGTTTTCTGAATGCTGAGCTTTAAGCTAACTTTTTCACTCTCCTCTTTCACTTTCATCAGGAGACTCTTTAGTTCTTCTTCACTTTCTGCCATAAGGGTGGTGTCATCTGCATATCTGAGATTCTTGATATTTCTCCCAGCAATCTGGATTCCAGCGTGTGCTTCCTCCAGCCCAGTGTTTCTCATGATGTACTCTGCATATAAGTTAAATAAGCAGGGTGACAATACACTGCCTTGACATATTCCTTTTCCTATTTAGAACCAGTCTGTTGTTCCATGTCCAGTTCGAACTGTTTCTTCCTGACCTGCATACAGGTTTCTCAAGAGACAGGTCAGGTGGTCTGGTATTCCCATCTCTTTCAGAATTTTTCCCCAGTTTATTGTGATCCACACAGTCAAAGGCTTTGGCATAGTCAATAAAGCAGAAATAGATGTCTTTTTTTCTGGAACTCTCTTGCTTTTTCAATGATCCAGTGGATGTTGGCAGTTTGATCTCTGGTTTCTCTGCATGTTTTAAATCCCTCTTGAACATTTGGAAGTTCACAGTTCATGTGAACTTGGGAGAATTTTGAGCATTACTTTACTAGTGTGTGAGATGAGTGCAATTGTGCAGCAGCTTGAATATTCTTTGTCATTGCCTTTCTTTGGGATTGGAATGAAAACTGACCTAATGACTAGATGTTTTCATTGCATATGCTGAAAGAACTGGCTGTGCAGTTTTGAAGAAAAAAAATCATTTTAACCCATTTTCTCTGAAGTGCAAGGCATATCATGGCCATCCCTGAATCATAAAGTCACCTTTTCTTTATGTAGTCATAGTTTCATGCCTAAATTATAGGCCAAACTCGTGCTCAAAATGGGACTCTGATGTCAGGGGCAGATCAACTAATAAAAAGCTTGGATTGTCCCTCTGGAGGAAAGTGAGATCTTGGTCCCACCGAGAAGAATCTGAAGGGTTAAGGGAACTTGCAAGAGTGGGGAAAGCTTAGTCCATCCTACATGTACCAAAATCTTAAATAAGGCTTATTTACTTTACCGAAGTAAAAAAAACAGATGATGAAAACAATTATAAATCAATGAAAGGTAAAGAAATCCATAGTCTGTTATCAAAAATTGCATTCTAAGAAAACTTTGTGCTCTTAACCTAGAGAGGAGACTAAATTCCATCTGGTACCAGCTTACCAGAAGACCAAACAAACAAACAAACAAAAATTATCGGTAAGCTTAAAAAAAAGTATATTCCATATATCTTGAAGTAGCAGTATTTCTGCAAAGGCATCAGTGTGAAACCATAGAGGACATGGTTAAAACCTGATTAAATAGAAATTGACAATGTAATCTGGTCACTGCTGCGACTTGAAATGCTTTAATATTGATAACTGGAATTATAACTGACAGCATTTGACCAGGACATATCAGATTTTCACGGATGTCAGATAATTTCTAGGATATCTATATTAGGAACTGAAGGAATCTTTGAACCTAGGAAAGAAAACAACAGTCTCAAAGGCCCTTGCTGAATCATCTATCAGCAAGGAATGTCTTTGCAAGGATCGCAAAGTGAAGGGAAAATACACCGACCTGCCTCTGCAACTTCGGTCCTCTGAGCAGATCTGGAGGTCTCCCTTTGTATAAGCTAACCTGTTCCTTCCAAATAGAGGTTTGCAACACAAAACAAGTGGCCGCCTATTCTTCCCCGAAGGAGGCTCTCTTTCCCCACATCCTGCGAACACCCTTTCCCAGCCTCCGTGGAAAAGCGCTTCTTGCAGTTCCTTTCAGAAAAATCCTATGGACGGAGAAGCCTGGTAGGCTGCAGTCCGTGGGGTCGCTGAGGGTCGGACACGACTGAGCGACTGCACTTTCATTTTCACTTTCATGCATTGGAGAAGGCAAATGGCAACCCACTTACTGTTCTTGCCTGGAGAATCCCAGGGACGGGGAAGCCTAGTGGGCTACCGTCTATGGCGTCGCACAGAGTCGAACACGACTGAAGCAACTTAGCAGCAGCAGCAGCAGCAGTTCCTTTCTTAGGGGCAGTTATCCTGAGATTGGGACCTGGAAAGGCAGAGCCACCTCCACACACACGTCTTTTCTGTCCCCTTTCCTCTGGAGGAGAGCTCTAGTGAGCCTAGGTCTGTCAGGAAAATTCTTTGGCTTTGACGGGATCCCACCCAGGTGTGTGAACCTGCATACCCCGACCTAGGGGCCACAGGCACCTGTTTTTGCTCGAGTGGGTCCTGGAGGGGTGCAGCATAGCAAGAGCTTAAAAAATCCATCCAATTTGTCTTTTTTTTTTACCTCGGAGAGAACGAGTTTGCTCCACCTCCACCCTTTGGCAGTGTGGAGGGAAGAGGGCACCACCCTCTCCCAAAGGGGACATAGGGCCTACCAGGAGAGAAAGGCCCCTTGAGGAGCTGAGCCCAGGTAGGCAGCCAGTGATGTCAAGCACACTCCCGCTGCTTGCTTCTTCATGGGCACTCCCACGATCTGCTAGGAATGTCTTTGCAAGGATCTCAAAGGGAAGGGAGATACATGGCCCTGTCTCTGGAACTTCAGTCCTCTGAGCAGATCTGGAGGTCTTGAGTTGTATAAGCAAACCTGTTCCTTCCAAATAGAGGCTTGCAAACACACCCCCGGTGGTTGCCTCTTCTTCCCCGAAGAAGTCTTTCTTTCCCCACATGCTGCGAACTCCCTGTCCCAACCTCCAAGAATAGCGCTTCTTGCCATTCCTTTCTTAGAGGCAGTTATCCCTGAGCTTGGGGCCGTAGGGAGTAGCCCCACACTCACAGGGAAAGGCAAAGACTCCTCCATACATCTCCTCTATCCCCTTTGCTCTGGAGGAGAGCTCTAGTGAGCCTAGGTCTTTCAGGAAAATTCTTGGCTTGGACAGGATCTCACCCTGTTTGTGAACCTGCATACCCAACCAGGGGCCACAGAGCACCTGTTTCAGTAAAGTGGGCCCTGAAAGGGTGCAGCCTAGCAAGAGCTTGAAAATCCATTCAATTGCTTTTTGTACCTCTGACAGAGCGAGCTTGGCTCCACCCTTTGGCAGTGAGGAGAAAAGAGGCATGACACCCTCCCCAAGGGGACATGGGGCCTACTTCGAGAGGAAAGGCCCCTTGTGGAGCTGAGGCCAGGAAGGCACACAGTCGTGTCAAACACACTCCCACTGCTTGCTTCTTCAGGGGCACTCCCGCTATCAGCTAGGAATGTCTTTGCAATGATCACAAAGGGAAGGGGAGATACAGGGCCCTGCTTCTGGACCTCCGGTGCTCTGAGCAAATCTCGAGGTCTCCCGGAAGGTCAAGTTCAAGTTCAAGGTCAAGTCAAGGTCAAGGTCAAGTTCAAGTTCAAGTTCAAGTTCAAAGTTCAAGGTCAAATCAAGTTCAATCAAGTTCAAGTTCAAGTTCTCAATCAAGTTCAAGTCAAGTCAAGTTCAAAGTCAAGGTCAAGTTCAAAAGTTCAAGTTCAAGTTCAAGGTCAAGAAGTTCAAGGTCAAAGTTCAAGTTCAAGTTCAAAAGTTCAAGTTCAAGTTCAAGGTCAAGTTCAAGTTCAAGTTCAAGTCAAGTTCAAGTTCAAGGTCAAGTTCAAGTTCAAGTTCAAGTCAATCAAGTTCAAGTTCAAGTTCAAGTTCAAGTTCAAAGTCAAGTTCAAGTTCAAAGTCAAGTCAAGTTCAAGTCAAGTTCAAGGTCAAGGAGTTGCAAGGTTGAAGTTCAAGGTTCAAGTCCAAGTCAAGTGTCCAAGGTCAAGTTCAAGGTCAAGCTCCAAGGTTCAAGTTCAAGGTCAAGGTCAAGTTCAGTCAAGTTCAAGTTCAAGGGCAGGGCAAGGCCAAGCCCAAGACCAAGGCAAGGGCAACGGCAACGCCAAGGGCAAGGCCAAGGCCCAGGCCCAAGGCAAAGGCCAAGGCCACCAAAGCGACGCCCAAACCCCGTAACGCCTGACAAAAGGCAGAAGCCACTAGGCCCCTGTGCAGAGGAAGCCACTGAAGGCAGCAAGGCCACAGAGCTCCCCGACTCCCATTCCCACATGAAGATGTGAGGATAAAGGGCCTCATCCCAGCAAAGCACCCGCTCCCACCACCCCCCAACCCCGGCCCCCGCCCCCCGCAGCACGCCCCCTGAAACAACACTGTCTTCCCAGAAAAGAGAACGGAGAAGCCATGTGTGTGCCAAAGGAGCAAGATGAACGAACGATGCCACGCCCTCCGAATTTGGGCACACCTGACGCCTCGGAACCCCGGGCCTGGCCGATGGGTCCCAGCCGTTCTCGGGTGGGAGGGGGGTCAACACATTGGCCGAGAGCCCTTGCCCAGGCCACCCGCAAATCCCCTGAGATGTGATCCGACCACAGGGACCGAGGGCAAACGTACCGCTTGAGGTGCTGGAGGAGCCGGACGAAAGCCATGGTGGGAGAGGCACACGGGCACGCTGCAGACTGCTGGCCTGAGTGGGCGGGGACCCAGCAGCTCAGGACTCTGGAGAACGGGAGGCGTCTCCGCCACCATTGACGTCAATAGGGTTTGGGTGGGTAGATGGAGGGGGCCGCCCCTGGCTCTTTCCAAGCAGAGACCCTGGACGGAGTCCCGTGGAGCGAGTGGGCTTTTCCCGGGCACGGCTGTGCCCTGGACCGCCAAGATCCCCGTTGGGGTGGGCGGGCAGTTCGGGGGCTTTGGTTTGTGGCCCTCCCTCGCCAGCGGGGGTGGGTTCAACCCCGAGTGGATCAATCAGGGGCCCTCAGCAGTGCCAAGGGAACTCACCGCCCAGGAAACGCCCCTAGGTCCCTTTGAATTGGCCACCAACGCCCCCTTTCCCAGCCTGCCTTGCTCTGAGATTTCCCGCCTTTTCACATTCCACAGGTCCCTGGTCCTCGACTGTCCCCCGCTGGCTCCTCCGAGGCATTCCGGGACACCAGACGCTCTCTCCAGGCGCCTCCACCTAGATCCCTCGCTGTCCTCGCCTCCGTTTCCCCCATGCCCCCTCCCCAACTCCTCCGTGGGCTCTTGGCATCCTTTCCCTACAGCAGTCCCAGAGTGCCACCCCCGAGGGCTTTGAGTTGCCTGGAGCCCAAGGCTCCGGCCAGAGACCTGAGGGGCCAGCGTCTGGACTGGCAGCTAATGCCATTTGGGGCTTTTCTCACGTGGAGCCTGAGGCCCGCACCTCCGCGGGCAACCCCCCAGCGCGAGTGCCCTGGAGATACCCGCCCAAGGGGACAGTGTATCCCCTACTGTGGGGAAGGAGGTTCCTGTTTTCCCTGCACTGGGTTCGACTTTCACGCCGAGGATCGACTCACACCATGGTGGCAAGTGGAATAGCCTTGTGGGAAAGCCTCATGGGAAAGACTCCAGGGAAAGCCACAGATTCCTTGATCCACGAGAAGGGAAGCGTGACACTGCTGCTACCGCTCGGAGGAAAGCGCACGTGCATGACCCCACTCGAGCCGAGGACTGACGCAAGCTTGGGAGACTCCAGAAGTACGCCAAGATCCATGTCAGCACTGGAGAGGAATCCTCAGGTTCCGGTCCCGACTCCACACAAGGTCTTAGGCCCCGGCATCGACCGGAGAGGAATCCTGAGAGGCCCCCTAGCACCTCGCATGGGGACTGGCCTTTCCTGAGGTCACCAGAGCGGGTCCCTGAGGTCTCCGTCGTAACTCGAGAGCACCTGCCACAACTCGAGAAAATCCAGGAGGTTCTCCCCTCCAGGCGAGATGAGGCCCATTTCCGCTGAGGCGTCTCGAGGCTAATCACACCTAACCTCTGGAACTTCCAAAGGGTCCTTCACACCCTTGCTGCAAGTCAAGAAGTTCTCCGACATACCCATATCCACTCGAGAGGAAGGACGAGGTTCCCGCCCATATCCAGCGGAGCCCCGTTTCCGCCTCGTAGCTCGAGAAGAGGGATCCTTTCCCTTCGTCGTCGGGAAAGAATTCCCGGCCTTCCCGTCGCATCTCAAGAGGAGGCGCTCTCCACAGGAAAGACGAGAGGAACTCCAGGGCCTTGCCAGCATTCCAAGAGTCCCCCAGATGTCTAAGTCCATTCCAGAAGAAACTGTTTTCCCTGCACTGCCTCGACGTTCACGCCGAGGATCGACTCACACCACCGTGGCACGTGGGGACAGCCCTGTTGGAAAGCCTCGTGGGAAAGCCTCAATGGAAAGCGACAGATCCCTTGATCCACACGTCGGCAAGCGTGACACTGCTGCTGCAGGTCGTGAGGAAATGGCAGGTGCATGCCCCCACACGAGATGAGGACTGACTCCCCTGGTGAGACTCCAGAAGTACGGAAAGATTCATGTCAGCACTGGAGAGGCATCCTCAGGGTCTGGCCCCGACTCCACACAAGGTCTTAGGCACCGGCATCGATGGGAGAGGAATCCCTAAAGGCCCCCTGGTAACTCGCATGGGGACTGGCCTTTCCTGAGGCCACCAGAGCGGGTCCCTGAAGACCCGTCGTAACTCGAGAGCACCTGCCGCAACTGGGTAAAATCCAGGAGGTTCTCCCCTCCAGGCGGGATGAGGCCCATTTCCTCTGAGGTGTCTGGAGGCTCATCACACCTAACCTCTGGAAATTAAAAAGGGTCCTTGCTGCAAACTCAAGAAGTTCCCCGACATACCCGTCTCCACACGAGAGGAAGCACGAGGGTCCCGCCCACATTCAGAGGAACCCCGTTTCCGAGATGAAGGATCCTATCCTGCTTAGTCAGGAAAGATTTTTCGGCGTTCCCCATGGCATCTCAAGAGCAAGGGTTCTCAATAGGAAAGGCAAGAGGAACTCCAGGGTCGTGCCACCATTTCAAGAGTCCCCCAGATGTCTCAGTCCATTTCAGAGGAACCCGTTTTCCCAGCACTGCCTCGACTTTCACGCCGAGGATCCACTCACACCATGGTGGCATGTGGGACAGCCCTGTGAGAAAGCCTCGAGGGAAAGCCACAGATCCCTTGATCCCCGCGGACGGGAAGCGTGACACATCTGCTACACTGTCCCCTGAGGTCACGGTCGTATGTCGAGAGTACCTGCCGCAACTCGAGAAAATCCAGGAGGTTCTCTGCTCCAGTCGAGATGAGGCCCATTTCCTCTGCGGCGTCTCGAGAGTAATCACAACTAAACTCTGGAACTTCCAAAGTGTCCTAAACACCCTTGCTAAAACTCAAGAAGTTCCCCGACATACCCGTCTCCACTCCAGAGGAAGCACGAGGGTCCGGCAACCGCCAGAGGAGCTCCGTTTCCTCCTCCAAGCTCGAGATGAGGGATCCTTCCCTGCTTCCTCGGGAAAGAATTCCCGACGTTTCGACGCATCTCAAGAGGAGGCGCTGCACAGGAAAGGCGAGAGGAACTCATGGGTCGTGCCACCATTCCAAGAGTCCCCCAGATGTCTCAGTCCATTCCAGAGGATCCTGTTTTCCCTGCACTGCTTCGACTTTCACGCTGAGGATCGACTCACACCTGGTGGCACGTGTGACAACCCTGTGGGAAAGCCTCGTGGGAAAGCCTCGAGGGAAAGCCACAGATCCCTTAATCCACGCGACGGGAAGCGTGACACTGCTGCTACAGCACGGGAGGAAAGCGCACGTGCATGCCCCTACTCGAGACGAGAACTGACTCCCCTGGGGAGACTCCAGAAATACCCCAAGATGCATGTCAGCCCTGGAGAGGAATCCTCAGGTTCCGGCCCCGACTCCACACAAGGTCTTAGGCCCTGGCATCGACGGGAGAGGAATAGCGACAGGACCTCTAGCAACTCACATGGGGACTGGCCTTTCCTGAGGTAACCAGAGCGGGTCCATGAGGTCCCCGTCGTAAGTCGAGAGCACCTGCCGCAACTCGGTAAAATCCAGGAGGTTCTCCCCTGCAGGTGAGATGAGGCCCGTTTCCACTGATGTGTCTCGAGGCTAATCACACGTGAACTCTGGAACTTCTAAAGAGTCTTTCACAGTCATGCTGCAACTCAAGAAGTTCCCCGACATACCCGTCTCCACTCAAGAGGAAGCACGAGGGTCCCGGCCACATCCAGAGGAGCTCCGTTTCCGGCTCGTAGCTCGAGATGAGGGATCCTTTCCCTACTTGGTCGGGAAAGAATTCCCGGCATTCCCATCGCATCTCAAGAGGAGGCGCTCTCCAAAGGAAAGGGAGAGGAACTGCAGGGTCGTGCCACCATTCCCAGAGTCCCCCGGATGTCACATTCCATTCCAGGGAAACCTGTTTTCCCTGCACTGCCTCGACATTCAAGCGAGGATCGACTCACACCACGGTGGCACGTGGCACAGCCCTGTGGGAAGGCCTCGTGGGAAAGCCTCGTGGGAAAGCCTCGAGGGAAAGACACAGATCCCTTGATCCACGTGAAAGGAAGCGTGACACTGCTGCTTCAGCTCGGGAGGAAATCGCACGTGCATGCCCCCACTCGAGACGAGGACTGCCTCCACTAGGGAGACTCCATTAGTACCCCAAGATCCATGTCAGCACTGGAGGAGGAATCCTCAGGTTCCGGCACTGACTCCACACAAGGTGTTAGGCCGGGCGATCG
>NW_017219328.1:0-11453 GCF_001704415.2 Capra hircus | reverse complement strand
CAGCATCAACTTTCGCGGATTTGAAGTAGCTCTACTGAAATTCCATCACCTCCACTAGCCTTGGTGGCAGTGATGCTTTCAAAGGCCCACTTGACATCACATTCCAGGATGTCTGGCCTCTACATGAGTGATCACACCATCGTGATTTTTCCTTGTCGTGAAGATCCTTTTTGTACAGTTCTTCTGTGTATTCTTACCATCTCTTCTTAATATCTTCTGCTTCTATTAGATCCATACCATTTCCGTCCTTTATCGAGCCCATGCTTTGCATGAAATATTCCTTGGTATTTCTAATTTTCTTGAAGAGACCTCTAGTCTTTCCCATTCTGTTTGTTTTCTCTTTCTTTGCATTGTTTACTGCAGAAGGCTTTCTTATCTGTTCTTGCTATTCTAAGAAGCCTGCATTCAGATGCTTATATCTTTCCATTTCTCCTTGCCTATTGACTTCTCTTCTTTTCACAGCTATTTGGAAGCCTTCCTCAGACAGCCATTTTGCTGTTTTGCATTTCTTTTCCATGGGGGATGGTCTTGAACCTTGTCTCTGTACAAAGTCATGAACCTCATTCCATAGTTCATCAGGCACTCTATGTATCAGATCTAGGCCCTTAAATCTATTTCTCACTTCCACTGTATAATCATAAGGGATTTGATTGAGGTCGTACCTGAATGGTCTAGCGGTTTTCCCTGCTTTCTTCAATTCCAGTCTAAATTTGGTAATAAGGAGTTCATGATCTGAGCCACAGTCAGCTCCTGGACTTGTTTCTGTTGACTGTATAGAGCTTCTCCATCTTTGGCTGCAAAGAGTATAATCAATCTGATTTCTGTGTTGATCATCTGGTGATCACATGTGAGTCTTCTCTTGTGTTGTGGAAGAGGATGTTTGCTATGATCAGTGCATGTTCTTGGCAAAACTCTACTAGTCTTTGCCTTGCTTCATTCTGCATTCCAAGGCGTTTGCCTGTTACTCCAGGTGTTTCTTGACTTCCTTCTTCTGCATTCCACTCCCTATAATAAAAGGACACCGTTTTGGGGTGTTAGTTCTACAAGGTCTTGTAGGTCTTCATATAACCGTTCAGTTCAGCTTCTTCAGCATTACTGTTGGGGCATAGACTTGGATTATTGTGATATTGAATGGCTCCCCTTAGAGACGAACAGAGACATTCTGTCGTTTTTGAGATTGCATCCAAGTACTTCATTTCGGATTTTTTTGTTGACCATGATGGCTACTCCATTTCTTCTGAGGGATTCCTGCACAGTAGTACGTATAATGGTCATCTGAGTTAAATTCACCCCTTTCCAGTCCATTTTAGTTCACTGATTCCTAGAATGTCGACTTTCACTCTTGCCATCTCCTGCTTGACCACTTCCAATTTGCCTGGATTCATGGACGTGACATTTTCCAGGTTCCTATGCAATATTGCTCTTTACAGCATCGGACTTTGCTTCTATCACCAGTCGCATTCATGCTGGGTATGGTTTTTGCTTTGGCTCCATCCCTTCGTTCTTTCTAGAGTTATTTCTCCACTGACCTCCAGTAGCACATTGAGCACCTACTGACCTGGGGAGTACCTCTTTCAGTATCCTACCATTTTTCCATTTCATACTGTTTATGGGGTTCTCAAGGCAAGAATACTGAAGTGGTTTGCCATTCCTTTTTCCAGTGGACCACATTTTATCCGACCTCTCCACAATGACCCCCTCGCCGTGGATGCCCCACGGGCATGGCTTGGATTCATTGAGTATGAAAAGGCTGTGGTCCTAGTGTGATTAAAATGACTCATTTTCTGTGAGTGTGGTTTTAGTGTGTCTGCCCTCTGATGCCTTCTTGCAACACCTACCATCTTACTTCGGTTTCTCTTACGTTGGACGTGAGGTATCTCTTCACGGCCGTTCCCGCAAAGCACAGCTGCTGCTCCTTACCTTGGGTGAGGGGTATCTCTCCCACTGCCCTTCCTGACTTTCAACGTGGGATGGCTCCACTACCCTCATCCAAGACATTGTTACATAGGATCAGAAGATAGGCTGGACCATTGTACTCCCGACACTGAAATTTCAGAAAGCAATCTTTTCATTTTTTCAAATTATTTTAATGGGAAGACATTAAATTTACATATTGGGTTAGTTTTTGCCTTACATCAGCAAGAGTAGGTCACCAGTACACATGTGTTCCCACATCCAGAACCTTCCTCCCACCTCACTCCCCAGACTATTGCTCTTTGTTGTCCCAGAGCACTGGTTTTGGGTGCCCTGCTCATGCACTGAACTTGCACCAGTCATCTGTTTATGGTTGGTAATGTGCATGTTTCAATGCTATTCGCTCAAATCATCCCACCATTGCCCTCTCCACAGTCTGTTCTTTCCATCTCTGTCTCTTTTGCTGCCCTGCATGTTGGATCATCATGACCATCTCTCCAAATTTCATACATATGCATTCCTACACAGGACCTGTATTTCTCTTTTTGACTTTACTTCATTCTGTAGAGGAGGCTCCTGTTTCACCCACCTCTCTAGAATTGACTCAAATGCATTCCTTTCCACAGCTGAGTAATAGTCCACCATCTATATATACCACTGCTTTCTTATCCATTCCCCTGCAGTGGATATCTAGATTGCTTCCATGCCCTAGCTATAGTAAATAGTCGTGTGCTGGGAGCCAGCACGGGAGATCCCACCCATGACAAGGTCATGTGGACATGAACTGTTAAGCAAGGTTTCAGGACTCGAGGGTCTCCCTAGACCTGCTCGAGCATCTACCCCAAAACCAGAATCTGTCTTTCTTACTATCTTGTGCCTTTCACCAACTCTCCTGACATGCAGGGGGCTATCCACAACCATGTTGCTCTGGAGTAAATCAGCTTAGGGCTCTGGCTAATAAGTCTCCTGGACATGAGCGGAATATTTCAAATCAACCCCCCACTGTTAGCATTCTAGCTTGCTTGACAGGTTTATCCAGACTCTTGCAGCTACGCATATGATTGTTCACAGCCTCCCAAGTGTGAGATGCACGGAAAGCCTAAAACATAGAGCCTTTCAAAGAATTAAAAGTTATTAGAGTAGTGCTGGCGTAGGATTTCATTATTGGGCCAAAGCTTGTTGCTAAGTTCCCATATCTCTTATCCATTGGACACCTGTGAGTGCATTACTTAACATAGTTGTAATGTAAGAAGAACAAGTGCAGCCTTGAAATTCACCACATCAGACCTTTGAGCTGATTGGTTCTTTCTTTCTTGTAACTCACTGCACCTTTCCTCCGTGAGAAATGTAACTTGTTTAATACTTTCTGAGGCTGACATAGATTAGAAATATAAAGAAAACACATTTCAAGGGAAAATAAGTTTTCTGGTTGAAGAGCTTTTATCTAAAGAGGGTCATAAAATGTTCACAGGCCTCCAACGCCTGAAGATAATGTCACAATATTGTTTATCGGGAGAGGTATGCAGAAAAAAAAATCGTGGTTTTGATAAAGGCAAAACAGATGTAATGTTTGGGCTGACTCTGTATGACTTTGCATCTTCATTTCCCTCTCTGTACAACTTAAGGTATAAAAGTCCTTTTGAAAGTAAAATAATGGGCCTTGCTCACCGAAGAAGCTTGGTCACCCGTGTTTTTATTTTTTTTTTCTCTTTCTTTCTTTCTCTCTCCCACTCCTCCCTCTCTTTTTCTGGCTGTTGCCTCGGAACACAGAAGCTCCCTCTTTCCTGGCCAAGGAATAACAGCCTCTTTCTCTCCTCTATTTCCTTATCTACAACATTCTTTCCTTATCTCTCTCTAAATCATTCGCCATTTCTCCTGAGGGTTTGCCTGGATCCTGCATGTGCTGGACCCCGGCAATCGTGGGATGAATAGTGGCGTACATGTGTCTCTTTCAGTTTTGCTTTCCTTGGGGTGTATGCTTGGGTGATTGCTGGTCATAAGACAGTTCCATTTCCAGGTTTTTAAGAAATCATATGGTTTATTGTGGCTATACCAGTTTTCATTCCTAGCAACAGTGTAAGTTGGTTACCTTTTCACTCCCTCTCCAGTGTTTCTTGTTTGAGACTTTGGGAGATGGTCCTTGGGACCAGTGTGAGATGACATCTCATTGTGGTATTGACTGTCATCACTCTGATAATGAGTGACGTAGAGCATGTGCCCTGCATTCATTAGCCATCTGTATATGTTCTCTAGAGAAATGTCTATTTAGTTCTTTCACCCACTTTTTGGTCGGGTTGTTTATTTTTCTGGTATTGAGTTGCATGAGCTGCTTGTATACGTGGGAGATTAACTCTTGGGCAGTTGTTTGATTTGTTGTAATTTGCTCCGGTTTTGAAGGCTGTCTTTTCACCTTGCATATACTTTCCTTCACTGTGCAGAAGCTTAGAAATTTAAATTGGTCACTGTTGTTTCCTTCTGTGTTTATTTCCATTACTCTGGGAGGTGGGTCATAGAGGAGAAGGTCTTGCTGTGATTTCTGTCAGAGATTGTTCTGCCTATGTTTTTCTCTAACAACATTATAGTTTCTTGTCTTCCACTTAGGTCTTTAATCCATTTTGCATTTGTTTGTGTGTGTGCCAGCAGCAAACATTTCATTTTTTTAATGTGGTTTGACCTGTTTTCCCAGACCCGCTTGTTCAAGAGGTTGTCTTTGCTCCGTTGCATGTTGATGCCTCCTCTGTCAAAGACAAGGAGGCTGTGGGTGTGTGGCTTCATCTCTGGACTCCCTATTTGGTTGCATGGATCTGTATATCCGTCTTTGGCCCAGGACCTTATAATCTTGATGATTAGTTTTGTAGTATAGTCTGAAGTCAGGACGTCTGTTTCTTCCATTTCCATTGTTTCTCAGAGTTATTTCCTCATTGGAGGTGTTTTGTGTTCCCACACAAATTGTGAAATTATTTGTTCTAGGTCAGTGAAAAACACCGTTTGTGTTTTGATAGGGATTTCACAGTTGAATATGAGAATATCAATGTGAATGAACGTAGTGATAGATTGCCTCGAGGTGCACACTCATGGTCACTATATTGATTCTTCTGATCCAAGAACGTGGTACACTTCTTCATCTCTTTGTGTAATCTTTGATTTCTTTCACCATGGTTTTATGGTTTTCTGTACCAGGTCCTTGCTTTTTTAAGTGAACACATTCCTAAATATTTGATTCTCTTCCCTGGATGGTGAATGAGATACTTTCCTCAAGATCTCTTTCTTGCTTTTCATGGCTAGTGTATCAGAATAAAAGGGATTCCTGAGTATTCATTTTGTATCCTGCAGCTATACTCTATTCATTGATTAGCTCAAGTAATTTTCTGCTGACATCCTTATTGTTCGCTGTGTAGAGGGTCATGTCATCTTCTAACACTATTTTTTTTTCTTCCAAACTGTATTCCTTTTATTTCCTTTTGCCCTGATTGCTATGTCTAGGACTAACTTAAAAACTAACTCCAATGTGTTTTTCACCTCAGAAGAGCTTACTGATGAATTACGAAGCACTGAGAAATCTCAGTTCCACCAGATTCCCCGCAATAAAATCATGAAGATCTTCAGGAGTTAGGGGTAAATTTTTAGGTGGTGGGGAAGCAGAATCTGTTAAGTATTTAGAAATCTATATCATCATCCAATTAGTCTGGAATACTTGTAGTCTTTCCTTTGTTTCCGAAGCTTCTAGAGCCCTAAGAGTAATGCAGGGCTTTCTAACTGAAACCAAGAAACTCAACAAGAGCTTATCAAACTCTTCACAGTGCACATTAGAAAAATTGTGTTAGTGTGCGGTTAAAAGTTGTGAGCTTTATAGGCCAAATTAAAGAATGGGAAAGGCACCTTCAAGATGATTGTGCGCTGAAGACCCTGCTAAAACAGGTGAGGCTACAGGGCAAGGGAACAGGGGAGGCGTGGGAGACCCCTGAATGAAGGTGTGGTCCGAGGCCAGATGCAGGCTTCAAAGGCCACAGCTGAGAAGAGTCCCTTAGGGCCACAGCTGTGATTGTCACAGCCATGACTTTGGGTGTCTCCCTCACGCCGGCATTCTGGGGAGGATCAGCACCTGAAGGCCTCTAGGTCAGGAATGACGAGAGACAGTACACCAGAGCAGCCACCAGAGACAATTACTGTTGTAAACATGGATGATCCCAGGAAACAACTGAGAGAGCGGGAGTCCAAGACCCATGCGCGTCAGTCAGAGCCCCTGTAGTTGCTCTCACTAGTGCAATGCCAAGGCACGAGGTGGTCCACCAGCGAAGAGGAACTGGAAGGGGCTGCTCTTCTCATCTGCTCTCTGAATGCCAGACAAATTCAGACACATGCCTGCCATCTGCTGTGAAGACAGGGAGCAGGTCAGAGACCTAGGGCTTTCTTGCTGAAGACACATACACACACACATACTTGCACACATACACATGCACACCACCCCCTTGCTTGAAGACGCAGTGTGCCACATGGGACTGCAAATGGTGACATGATAAGCAGTGACATTACACTACCCAGCACACACAAAGCCAGGAGGAGGAGGAGTAGCGGTCTAGAAACAACCCCTGCTTGGGGGATGCCAGGACCACCTCAGATGCAGAACACCACCAAGGAACCCATAGTCATGAGTGTGTCTGATCGGCATATGCAGGGCCTGAGGTCATTGAGTGGTGGCCTGGGCAAGTGGAAGTACCAAGCATCCGTCTGGAAATTCCTATTCCAGTGTGCTTCTTCCACTCAAGACTAGGGCTGTTGCTGGCTCTTCTGGCCCAGCATGTGGCCTGCATGGCTCCTTGACCTCAAGCAGATTATGAACCATGCTCAAGTTTCTGTCATGATCAGCGACCAAGATAAAGACTTTCTTAACTACAAGATCGATTTGAAGGTCAGTGAGGGAGAATGAGGGCATGTGGATATGGGACTTTGGTGGGGGAGTTGGGGGGGATCATGTTTTCTATGTTCATGTGATGTGAGAATGTGCAGAGGTTTTGTGGAAACTGTTAATGCCTGCCTGGGAGGCAAAGCTGAGGCACCTAGAAGCTTGCACCTTTACCCTCATTCCTGTCCTAGAAGGTGCAGGTGCGGAGCTATCCAAGGTCCAATGGCAAGGTGATCTTTTCCTTTGGGGACAACTCCTACTTCTGGAACATGGTGATCATTAAGGAGTATTACCTTGACATCACTGGTAAGACATGGCTTCATGGAGGTGTAGGTGTGTAAGGGGATGGATGATCCACCTGCGGAATTCACCCCTGTGTTCCCTGTCTTTCTGCAGGAAATAGGGCATGTTATTCCACTCCACTCCACTGCGTTGTTGGACTTTGAATGAGGAGCACCCAGCTGCCAGCCTGGTTATCAGGAGTCTTAATTTTCTCAATGGGTTGTCAGGCCACAACTGCCCAGATCGAACAGGATTGCTGAGGTGGGGTTGCTTTGGGCCTGCATAGAGTTGATGACTGATGTTGGAGTTCTTGTATGCTCACGAGAGTGTTTTGGGCCTAGTCAGCCTGGGGCTGACCTTGCTTGTGTTGCCAAGCAGATCATTGGTCAAAGGCATGTGGGACGATCCTGTGACGTATTACCTGAGGAAGGAAGGTTCTGCTGTGAGCGGAAACTGACAGAGACACATGTGGGAGGGTGTCTCAGGTGGGCCCTGAAGGGACAGCCGTGTCGTGGCCAGGACACTGTCCTTTTCCAAATGGGGATGCTCAAGCTCATGCAAGCTGGCTGCAGAGCCAGACTTTGGGTCCTGCATGTAGCACATGACCTGCTGAGACTGGGGCTTTGGAACTCGGTGTGTCCGCGTGAAGCAAGTCTCCCTCAGTGCAATAGTCCTAGGTGATACTACTAGAAACAGGATGAATTAAGGATCTTTGTCAGAATCTTCTTTCCATGTGTCAAGCCATTCCCCAGCCTCCTGTTATTCAATGAGTTTAAGAATGCCAGTGCCTTGCTCTCCCGCCCCTTACCCTGGGAAAGCCTATCATTGAAGGGCGTCCTGTCCAGTGTCCCAGTGCACCTGTGTGCTGACCTTGTGATCTGTGAATTTACACATCCACCAATCGTCTCTCCAGAACCACACATGCTGCGCTGGAAGCTGCTTCAGGCTGCCTTCAGAAGTGCTCAGGGAGGAGGTGGACAGGGAGCTCCAGGGCAGGACATGGTGCCTACTGACGCCGTCTCCAATAGTGCTGGACATGGTGTCTTCAGCTCCTGAAACACCCGTGTTCCCTGTACACGTTTGTGTCTCTGTATCAAGCCTGTAATTGTATACACGTGTAGGCTTGTGTTGCCTGTGTTTATGTGTGTATGTGTGTGTGTATGTGTGTCTGGTCCAGGGAAAAAGCAGAGATGAAGGCAACAAGAGAGGAGATGCCAAGCAACCAGAAGAGGAGACACAAGGCATCACAAGTCTGAGGGTGGTTGCTCACTGTATCTCCGCAGTGCCCCTGTCCAGGATGGGAATGAGGAAAGGATGGCCAGTAATAACACAGGAACTTGGCTCCAGAAATCTGCAATTAGACAAAATACAGAAACACGCTCACCATTTCTTCCGTGTTGTAGTATGTGTTTGGACCAGGAAGAGTGGGTACATGGTCTCTGGATTCACCCAGGGCAAGTCAGGTGGTGTGGGGATTTAAAACCACCGCCTGTGGAGCCCACAGTCTGTGTGGACAGGAGCCAGCATGTGGAAATGGTGGATGCAGATACAGAGGACCTGGGATGGTTGAGGAGGCTAAGGTCTTGTTTGGAAGGAAGAGACCTGAAGGAGAAAGAGACACAGATTGCCTGCTGCCCTGGAGACTTGTTCCACACACATAAAAAGGAGACCCGGAAGGTCCTGGACCAGTGCTGCCCAGGATCAGCCCATCAGCCAGCACGCTCTCCCCATGAGGGTGGCACACACTGGCACGATGCGACAGGAAATGCAAGACATGCTAAGGTAGGTTGTCCATTCAAAACCACAGGCATCCTAAGAGAGACAAGGTGTGAGCGTGGCATGGCTCCAGGCACTTCCAGTCTCCCTGGTAGTGCAGAAAGGCGACGAAAGTGCAGGTGTTGGTGTACGTGTGTGCTCCTCTGCTGGGGTGTGCCTATGAAGGAGGGAACAGGCAGGAAGCAAGGATGGTGGGCTCATTGCATGTCCAAAGGGACCTCAGGAGAGTGGGAGACAGGGAAGCCCCTGGGGGTAGTTCGGGGCCTGCTGGTTTTCAGGGTCTAGGGAAAGTCCTTCCGAAGATACCCCATGGCTCATGCTGGAAGCCCTGATGTAAATTCCTTCTTTCATCTGGGCCTTGCCCATGGCTTTTGGGGCCTGAGGGGCAAAGGTTTTGTGTCTGCACTTGAGAGAGGATTCTAACAGTCTTGCTGCAGCAGGCTGTCTGATGTTTTGATAGGGATTTGCACCATTTGAAACTCAGAGGGAAGCTGCGTCCTGGTGACCGTCTTCGATATCCCTGTACCCAACTGAGGACTGGCTTCCTAGGCACAGGGGCTCTGTAGGTAAGCAGGGATGCCTGACTGTAAGGAGTCCTACTTGGGCCTAATGAGACCCTCTGAAAGAGATATTTGCATTTAGCAAATCAGTGAGGGCGGGTGGAAGCAAGCCCCCTTGTTGTTTTTGAGATAGAAAACTGCTATCTGCCCAAGGGAGGCTTGAGCTGTGGGCCCAGTAAGGGCAGGTTTCCCAGGTCATCATCTGTGTGTGGATTCCGTGGGTCAGGGTAGTCATAAACAGAAGGGACAAAGGGCAGGTTTCCCAGGTCATCATCTGTTTGGGGATTCCATGGGTCAGGGTAGTCATAAACAGAAGGGACTACGTGTGGAAATACCAGCTTATCTTTATGGCCTCAGGTTGCACGGCTTGTATCAGAAGTGGCCCTTGATCTATGTGCACCTTCCTCACTACATTGTTATGTATTTATTTATTTTTAAAGCTTATAACTTTTTATTGAAATGCACATATAGAAAAATACAAAAATCAGGAGTTACAGTTCAATGGATACTCAGAAACTAAGCACATCCACGTAATTAGCTTCCAAATCAAGAAACAGAACATCACTGGCAACCTGAAAACTCTCTTGTCTCTCTCCCAATCACCACACTCCAGAGATAACTAGGATATCTGACTTTCAACATATAGATTAGTTTTGTCTCTTTGGACCTTTACATGAACGGAATCATACAGTATGCGTCTCTGTGTTTAGCTTACATTACTTAACATTATACTTAATGAGACATATCTATGTTTTCCATGCAGCATAGCTTGTTCGTTCTTGGCTACAGTTCAAAATCTTTCTTCAGTGTAAATCTTGGCAAATTCATCTTTAAGAAGTAGATTAGAGATGCCTAACTGGAGTTTTTATCATGTTCAATTTTCAGTTGACTTTCCATGTTTCAGTGAAGACAGTTTCTGCCTCTTTTTTTGGACCACTATTTCACAAGTCCTGACATGTAGAAAATGTTCCTGACAGTCTGAATGTTCCTTCCAAAGAATGCTTTTTATATTATCTAAATGCTCTCCCTGGGACCATTATATTTTTCCAATGATACAAGACAATTATTGTTCCCTCTTAGTTATCTTTTTGGCACTAGTGCCTTTCTTCTTGCTTTCGTAGAACAACGTCTAAATGTCTTTCTACCTTCTGCAATCATTTTGAAGTTTAGGGTCCAAAACCCATCTGCAAAATTCCAAGGACCATGTCCAGACAATGGACACACACTGGGTTGCAAACAATCTTCATCTAAAGGAAGAATTTTTTTTTAATTTTTATATTTTTTATTTATTTTACTTACAATATTGTATCGGTTTTTCCAAACATAAACACGAATCCTCACAGCATTGGATCAACACACAGGCCCATCACAGTCCCTGGGGCCGATGGAGGCTCAGGCATCTCTTTGGCCGTTTCCTGCTAAAGGGAGATAGCACTTGTAAGCACAGGTAGACAGGTGCACATCGAAACTACACAGATAGAAAGAACAGGGGGCCTCACTCAGAATGTTGTGGGCCCTAAAGGGTGGTAGGCTAGCAAAAGGGACACGAATTTGACCAGGTATGACCTAGATAGGTGCACACCAAGAAGACAGTTCTCCACGTCAGCTGAGCCCAGACGTCCTTGTTTTCTGGTCCCCTGAAGGGTTGCACAGACAATGGATCACAATAGCCTGACTGGTCTGGGAAGCTGTCCAAGGTGATGGGAGAATGCAGAACGCAGGTGCCTGTCACTCAGCTGTCCCAGGGCGAGCGTTTTCCAACCTGCCCCATTCTCTGCAGATCGGTCCCTGTCAGGAGCAAATGCCAACATTTTGCAGCCTTTGAGGCTAAATCACAGAGTTAGAAGTGCAACCAGACATGATCGATGAGTATGTGAAAGAAAATAACCAGGACAAAGAAACTCGGGTGGTTACCAAAACTCATGTTTCTGGAGAAGAAAGCTTGTACTTCTGCATATCTGCAAGTTTCCTGTCAGGGATATTAGTAGGACAACAC
Source organism: Capra hircus (assembly GCF_001704415.2). Classification (NCBI taxonomy): domain Eukaryota; kingdom Metazoa; phylum Chordata; class Mammalia; order Artiodactyla; family Bovidae; genus Capra; species Capra hircus. The sequence continues at coordinate 22 of NW_017219328.1, read as the reverse complement.
GCATGTGTGTGCATATGTGAGC
>NW_017219327.1:0-22142 GCF_001704415.2 Capra hircus | reverse complement strand
AGCTAAGTGCGCCTCCAGTACGGCAGAGCTCTAGCTCTGCTCAGAGCCCCGATCTGGCAGAGTTTCTGGCGCGAGGCTGCTCGGCCGGGGCTCGCCTTGCCAGACTTGCCTTGCTTTTAGGCTCCCTCCCCAGGAAGGAGCTGTCTGAGCGAGCCTGGAGACGCCACTGGTGCCTTCCTTGCCTCAGCTCCAATCCTGCCTTGCCTTTGCACATAGGTGCCAGGCGTCGTTGGGAGGGCTTAGGGGTGGTGGGTTGCACACTGCCAAGGGCTTCAGCAGTGAGAGCTCTGTCAGAGGGAAGGGAAGGGCAACTGCAGGGCTCCTCCAGCGGTTTCTAGGCCGCCTAGAATCAGCGCCGCACGAGAGCACCAGGCTCCAGGGCCCCTGGCTGGGGTTTTCAGCCCCGCACACACGGAGGCTGATTCCTTGGGTGCCCAGAAAGTGTATGACAGACGTAGGTTCCCTAGCACTCTCCTCCCCAGCAGAGACATGTGCAGGTGTTGGGGCCTGATCCTGCGTGTCTGGGTTCCTGCCCACAGCCCCAACTCAGGGGAAGCAGCCCCTGAGGCAAGACCTGCTGGAGGAGCCCTGCGCCCCCGCCTGATAGGCGAGTGCACAGCCAGCAGGGAAGCGAGCCTCCTCGGGGAAGAGGAGGCAGCCAGCCCCGTCAAGTTGAAAGCCCTGCTTGCACGGAGCTAAGTGCGCCTCCAGTACGGCAGAGCTCTAGCTCTGCTCAGAGCCCCGATCTGGCAGAGTTCCTGGCGCGAGGCTGCTCTGCCGGGGCTAGCCTTGCCCAGACTTGCCTTGCTTTTAGGCTGCCTCTCCAGGAAGGAGCAGGCAGCAGGAGCCTGGGAGTCGCCACTGGCGCCTTTCTTGCCTCAGCTCCAATCCTGCCTTGCCTTTGCACTTAGGTCCCAGTCCTCCTTAAGGAGAGCTTAGGGGCTGGTGGGTTGCACACTGCCAAGGGCTCCAGCAGTGAGAATTCTGTCAGAGGGAAGGGAAGGGCAACTGCAGGGCTCCTCCAGCGGTTGCTTGGCCGCCCAGATTCAGCGCGCACACCGGAGAGCACCAGGCTCCCAGGGCCCCTGGCTGGGGTTTTTCAGCCCCGCACACACGGAGGCTGATTCCTTGGGTGCCCAGAAAGTGTATGACAGACGTAGGTTCCCTAGCACTCTCCTCCCCAGCAGAGACATGTGCAGGTGGTTTGGGGCCTGATCCTGCGTGTCTGGGTTCCCTGCCCACAGCCCCAACTCAGGGGAAGCAGCCCCTGAGGCAAGACCTGCTGGAGGAGCCCTGCGCCCCCCGCCTGATAGGCGAGTGCACAGCCAGCAGGGAAGCGAGCCTCCTCGGGGGAAGAGGAGGCAGCAAGTCCCCGTCAAGCTGAAATCCCTGCTTGCACGAAGCTAAGTGCGACTCCAGTACGGCAGATCTCTAGCTCTGTTCAGAGGCCCGATCTGGCAGAGTTTCCTGGCACCAAGATGCTCTGGCCATAGGCGAGCCTTGCGCCAGACTTGCCTTGCTTTTAAGGCTCCCTCCCCAGGAAGGAGCAGGCTGTGTGAGGCTCGGAAACGCCACTGGCGCCTTCCTGGCTTCAGCTCTAACCCTGCCTTGCCTTTGCACTTAGGTCCCAAGCGTCCTTGAGGAGGGCTTAGGGGCTGGTGGGTTGCACACTGCCAAGGGCTCCAGCAGTGAAAGCTCTGTCAGAGGGAAGGCGAAGGGCAACAGCAGGGCTCCTTCAGCGGTTTCCTTGGCCGCCCAGACAAAGCTCCGCACGGAGAGCACCAGGTTCCAAGGGCCCCTGGCTGGGTTTTGCATCCCCACACTCCCAGGAGGCTGACTCCGTGGGTGCCTAGAAAGTGTGTGAGAGACGTAGGTTCCTAGCACTCTCCTCCCCAGCAGAGACATGTGCAGGTGGTTGGGGCCTGATCCTGCGTGTCTGGGTTCCGCCCACAGCCTCAACTCAGGGGAAGCAGCCCCTGAGGCAAGACCTGCTGGAGGAGCCCTGCGCGCCCCGCCTGATAGGCGAGAGGCACAGCCAGCAGTGTAAGCGAGCCTCCTCGGGAGAAGAGGAGGCAGCCGAGCCCAGTCAAGAGGAAAGCCCTGCTTGCACGGAGCTAAGTGGGCCTCCAGTACGGCAGAGCTCTAGCTCTGCTCAGAGCCCCGATCTGGCAGAGTTCTGGCGCGAGGCTGCTCGCCGGGGGCTCGCCTTGCCCAGACTTGCCTTGCTTTTAGGCTCCTCTCCCAGGAAGGAGCTGTCTGAGCGAGCCTGGGAGACGCCACTGGTGCCTTCCTTGCCTCAGCTCCAATCCTGCCTTGCCTTTGCACATTAGGTGCCCAGGCGTCGTTGGGGAGGGCTTAGGGGCTGGTGGGTTGCACACTGCCAAGGGCTTCCAGCAGTGAGAGCTCTGTCAGAGGGAAGGGAAGGGCAACTGCAGGGCTCCTCCAGCGGTTTCTAGGCCGCCTAGAATCAGCGCCGCACCGGAGAGCACCAGGCTCCCAGGGCCCCTGGCTGGGGTTTTCAGCCCCGCACACACGGAGGCTGATTCCTTGGGTGCCCAGAAAGTGTATTGACAGACGTAGGTTCCCTAGCACTCTCCTCCCCAGCAGAGACATGTGCAGGTGGTTTGGGGCCTGATCCTGCGTGTCTGGGTTCCTGCCCACAGCCCCAACTCAGGGGAAGCAGCCCCTGAGGCAAGACCTGCTGGAGGAGCCCTGCGCCCCGCCTGATAGGCGAGTGCACAGCCAGCAGGTGAAGCGAGCCTCCTCGGGGAGAAGAGGAGGCAGCCAGCCCCGTCAAGTTGAAAGCCCTGCTTGCACGGAGCTAAGTGCGCCTCCAGTACGGCAGAGCTCTAGCTCTGCTCAGAGCCCCGATCTGGCAGAGTTCCTGGCGCGAGGCTGCTCTGCCGGGGGCTAGCCTTGCCCAGACTTGCCTTGCTTTTAGGCTGCCTCTCCCAGGAAGGAGCAGGCAGCAGGAGCCTGGGAGTCGCCACTGGCGCCTTTCTTGCCTCAGCTCCAATCCTGCCTTGCCTTTGCACTTAGGTCCCAGTCCTCCTTAAGGAGAGCTTAGGGGCTGGTGGGTTGCACACTGCCAAGGGCTCCAGCAGTGAGAACTCTGTCAGAGGGAAGGGAAGGGCAACTGCAGGGCTCCTCCAGCGGTTGCTTGGCCGCCCAGATTCAGCGCCACACGGAGAGCACCAGGCTCCCAGGGCCCCTGGCTGGGGTTTTCAGCCCCGCACACACCGGAGGCTGATTCCTTGGGTGCCCAGAAAGTGTATGACAGACGTAGGTTCCCTAGCACTCTCCTCCCCAGCAGAGACATGTGCAGGTGTTTGGGGCCTGATCCTGCGTGTCTGGGTTCCTGCCCACAGCCCCAACTCAGGGGAAGCAGCCCCTGAGGCAAGACCTGCTGGAGGAGCCCTGCGCCCCCGCCTGATAGGCGAGTGCACAGCCAGCAGGGAAGCGAGCCTCCTCGGGGGAAGAGGAGGCAGCCAAGTCCCCGTCAAGCTGAAATCCCTGCTTGCACGAAGCTAAGTGCGACTCCAGTACGGCAGATCTCTAGCTCTGTTCAGAGGCCCCGATCTGGCAGAGTTCCTGGCAGCCAAGATGCTCTGCCATAGGCGAGCCTTGCGCAGACTTGCCTTGCTTTAAGGCTCCCTCCCCAGGAAGGAGCAGGCTGTGTGAGGCTCGGGAGACGCCACTGGCGCCTTCCTGGCTTCAGCTCCTAATCCTGCCTTGCCTTTGCACTTAGGTCCCAAGCGTCCTTGAGGGAGGGCTTAGGGGCTGGTGGGTTGCACACTGCCAAGGGCTCCAGCAGTGAAAGCTCTGTCAGAGGGAAGCGAAGGGCAACAGCAGGGCTCCTTCCAGCGGTTCCTTGGCCGCCCAGACAAAGCTCCGCACCGGAGAGCACCAGGTTCCCAAGGGCCCCTGGCTGGGGTTTTGCATCCCCACACTCCAGAGGCTGACTCCGTGGGTGCCTAGAAAGTGTGTGAGAGACGTAGGTTCCCTAGCACTCTCCTCCCCAGCAGAGACATGTGCAGGTGGTTTGGGGCCTGATCCTGCGTGTCTGGGTTCCCTGCCCACAGCCCCAACTCAGGGGAAGCAGCCCCTGAGGCAAGACCTGCTGGAGGAGCCCTGCGCGCCCCGCCTGATAGGCGAGAGCACAGCCAGCAGTGTAAGCGAGCCTCCTCGGGAGAAGAGGAGGCAGCCGAGCCCAGTCAAGAGGAAAGCCCTGCTTGCACGGAGCTAAGTGCGCCTCCAGTACGGCAGAGCTCTAGCTCTGCTCAGAGCCCCGATCTGGCAGAGTTCCTGGCGCGAGGCTGCTCTGCCGGGGGCTCAGCCTTGCCCAGACTTGCCTTGCTTTTAGGCTGCCCTCTCCAGGAAGGAGCAGGCTGAGCGAGCCTGGGAGACGCCACTGGCGCCTTTCCTTGCCTCAGCTCCAATCCTGCCTTGCCTTTGCACTTAGGTCCCAGGCGTCCGTTGGGAGAGGCTTAGGGGCTGGTGGGTTGCACACTGCCAAGGGCTCCAGCAGTGAGAAGCTCTGTCAGAGGGAAGGGAAGGGCAACTGCAGGGCTCCTCCAGCGGTTTCTTAGGCCGCCCTAGAATCAGCGCCGCACCGGAGAGCACCAGGCTCCCAGGGCCCCTGGCTGGGGTTTTCAGCCCCGCACACACGGAGGCTGATTCCTTGGGTGCCCAGAAAGTGTATGACAGACGTAGGTTCCCTAGCACTCTCCTCCCCAGCAGAGACATGTGCAGGTGTTTGGGGCCTGATCCTGCGTGTCTGGGTTCCTGCCCACAGCCCCAACTCAGGGGAAGCAGCCCCTGAGGCAAGACCTGCTGGAGGAGCCCTGCGCCCCCGCCTGATAGGCGAGTGCACAGCCAGCAGGGAAGCGAGCCTCCTCGGGGGAAGAGGAGGCAGCCAAGTCCCCGTCAAGCTGAAATCCCTGCTTGCACGAAGCTAAGTGCGACCTCCAGTACGGCAGATCTCTAGCTCTGTTCAGAGGCCCCGATCTGGCAGAGTTCCTGGCGACCGAGATGCTCTGCCATAGGGGCGAGCCTTGCGCAGACTTGCCTTGCTTTTAGGCTCCCTCCCCAGGAAGGAGCAGGCTGATGTGAGGCCTGGAAACGCCACTGGCGCCTTCCTTGGCTCAGCTCCATACCCCTGCCTTGCCTTTGCACTTAGGTCCCAAGCGTCCTTGAGGAGGGCTTAGGGGCTGGTGGGTTGCACACTGCCAAGGGCTCCAGCAGTGAGAAGCTCTGTCAGAGGGAAGCGAAGGGCAACTAGCAGGGCTCCTTCCAGCGGTTCCTTGGCCGCCCAGATCAAAGCTCCGCACGGAGAGCACCAGGCTTCCAAGGGCCCCTGGCTGGGGTTTTGCATGCCCGCACACTCCAGGAGGCTGACTTCCGTGGGTGCCTAGAAAGTGTGTGAGCAGACGTAGGTTCCCTAGCACTCTCCTCCCCAGCAGAGACATGTGCAGGTGGTTGGGGCCTGATCCTGCGTGTCTGGGTTCCCGCCCACAGCCCCAACTCAGGGGAAGCAGCCCCTGAGGCAAGACCTGCTGGAGGAGCCCTGCGCGCCCGCCTGATAGGCGAGAGCACAGCCAGCAGTGGTAGCGAGCCTCCTCGGGAGAAGAGGAGGCAGCCGAGCCCAGTCAAGAGGAAAGCCCTGCTTGCACGGAGCTAAGTGCGCCTCCAGTACGGCAGAGCTCTAGCTCTGCTCAGAGCCCCGATCTGGCAGAGTTTCCTGGCGCGAGGCTGCTCGGCCAGGGGCTCGCCTTGCCCAGACTTGCCTTGCTTTTAGGCTCCCTCCCCAGGAAGGAGCTGTCTGAGCGAGCCTGGGAGACGCCACTGGTGCCTTCCTTGCCTCAGCTCCAATCCTGCCTTGCCTTTGCACATAGGTGCCAAGGCGTCGTTGGGGAGGGCTTAGGGGGCTGGTGGGTTGCACACTGCCAAGGGCTTCCAGCAGTGAGAGCTCTGTCAGAGGGAAGGAAGGGCAACTGCAGGGCTCCTCCAGCGGTTTCTAGGCCGCCTAGAATCAGCGCCGCACCGGAGAGCACCAGGCTCCCAGGGCCCCTGGCTGGGGTTTTCAGCCCCGCACACACGGAGGCTGATTCCTTGGGTGCCCAGAAAGTGTATGACAGACGTAGGTTCCCTAGCACTCTCCTCCCCAGCAGAGACATGTGCAGGTGGTTGGGGCCTGATCCTGCGTGTCTGGGTTCCTGCCCACAGCCCCAACTCAGGGGAAGCAGCCCCTGAGGCAAGACCTGCTGGAGGAGCCCTGCGCCCCCGCCTGATAGGCGAGTGCACAGCCAGCAGGGAAGCGAGCCTCCTCGGGGGAAGAGGAGGCAGCCCAGCCCCGTCAAGTTGAAAGCCCTGCTTGCACGGAGCTAAGTGCGCCTCCAGTACGGCAGAGCTCTAGCTCTGCTCAGAGCCCCGATCTGGCAGAGTTCCTGGCGCGAGGCTGCTCTGCCGGGGGCTAGCCTTGCCCAGACTTGCCTTGCTTTTAGGCTGCCTCTCCAGGAAGGAGCAGGCAGCAGGAGCCTGGGAGTCGCCACTGGCGCCTTTCTTGCCTCAGCTCCAATCCTGCCTTGCCTTTGCACTTAGGTCCCAGTCCTCCTTAAGGAGAGCTTAGGGGCTGGTGGGTTGCACACTGCCAAGGGCTCCAGCAGTGAGAATTCTGTCAGAGGGAAGGGAAGGGCAACTGCAGGGCTCCTCCAGCGGTTGCTTGGCCGCCCAGATTCAGCGCCACACGGAGAGCACCAGGCTCCCAGGGCCCCTGGCTGGGGTTTTCAGCCCCGCACACACGGAGGCTGATTCCTTGGGTGCCCAGAAAGTGTATGACAGACGTAGGTTCCCTAGCACTCTCCTCCCCAGCAGAGACATGTGCAGGTGTTTGGGGCCTGATCCTGCGTGTCTGGGTTCCTGCCCACAGCCCCAACTCAGGGGAAGCAGCCCCTGAGGCAAGACCTGCTGGAGGAGCCCTGCGCCCCCGCCTGATAGGCGAGTGCACAGCCAGCAGGGAAGCGAGCCTCCTCGGGGGAAGAGGAGGCAGCAAGTCCCCGTCAAGCTGAAATCCCTGCTTACACGAAGCTAAGTGCGACTCCAGTACGGCAGATCTCTAGCTCTGTTCAGAGGCCCGATCTGGCAGAGTTCCTGGCACCAAGATGCTCTGCCATAGGCGAGCCTTGCGCAGACTTGCCTTGCTTTAAGGCTCCCTCCCCAGGAAGGAGCAGGCTGTGTGAGGCTCGGAAACGCCACTGGCGCCTTCCTGGCTTCAGCTCTACCCCTGCCTTGCCTTTGCACTTAGGTCCCAAGCGTCCTTGAGGAGGGCTTAGGGGCTGGTGGGTTGCACACTGCCAAGGGCTCCAGCAGTGAAAGCTCTGTCAGAGGGAAGCGAAGGGCAACAGCAGGGCTCCTTCAGCGGTTCCTTGGCCGCCCAGACAAAGCTCCGCACGGAGAGCACCAGGTTCCAAGGGCCCCTGGCTGGGTTTTGCATCCCCACACTCCCAGAGGCTGACTCCGTGGGTGCCTAGAAAGTGTGTGAGAGACGTAGGTTCCCTAGCACTCTCCTCCCCAGCAGAGACATGTGCAGGTGGTTGGGGCCTTATCCTGCGTGTCTGGGTTCCCGCCCACAGCCTCAACTCAGGGGAAGCAGCCCCTGAGGCAAGACCTGCTGGAGGAGCCCTGCGCGCCCGCCTGATAGGCGAGAGCACAGCCAGCAGTGTAGCGAGCCTCCTCGGGAGAAGAGGAGGCAGCCGAGCCCAGTCAAGAGGAAAGCCCTGCTTGCACGGAGCTAAGTGCGCCTCCAGTACGGCAGAGCTCTAGCTCTGCTCAGAGCCCCGATCTGGCAGAGTTTCTGGCGCGAGGCTGCTCGGCCGGGGGCTCGCCTTGCCCAGACTTGCCTTGCTTTTAGGCTCCCTCCCCAGGAAGGAGCTGTCTGAGCGAGCCTGGGAGACGCCACTGGTGCCTTCCTTGCCTCAGCTCCAATCCTGCCTTGCCTTTGCACATAGGTGCCAGGCGTCGTTGGGGAGGGCTTAGGGGGTGGTGGGTTGCACACTGCCAAGGGCTTCAGCAGTGAGAGCTCTGTCAGAGGGAAGGGAAGGGCAACTGCAGGGCTCCTCCAGCGGTTTCTAGGCCGCCTAGAATCAGCGCCGCACCGAGAGCACCAGGCTCCCAGGGCCCCTGGCTGGGGTTTTCAGCCCCGCACACACGGAGGCTGATTCCTTGGGTGCCCAGAAAGTGTATGACAGACGTAGGTTCCCTAGCACTCTCCTCCCCAGCAGAGACATGTGCAGGTGGTTTGGGGCCTGATCCTGCGTGTCTGGGTTCCTGCCCACAGCCCCAACTCAGGGGAAGCAGCCCCTGAGGCAAGACCTGCTGGAGGAGCCCTGCGCCCCCGCCTGATAGGCGAGTGCACAGCCAGCAGGGAAGCGAGCCTCCTCGGGGGAAGAGGAGGCAGCCCAGCCCCGTCAAGTTGAAAGCCCTGCTTGCACGGAGCTAAGTGCGCCTCCAGTACGGCAGAGCTCTAGCTCTGCTCAGAGCCCCGATCTGGCAGAGTTCCTGGCGCGAGGCTGCTCTGCCGGGGGCTAGCCTTGCCCAGACTTGCCTTGCTTTTAGGCTGCCTCTCCAGGAAGGAGCAGGCAGCAGGAGCCTGGGAGTCGCCACTGGCGCCTTTCTTGCCTCAGCTCCAATCCTGCCTTGCCTTTGCACTTAGGTCCCAGTCCTCCTTAAGGAGAGCTTAGGGGCTGGTGGGTTGCACACTGCCAAGGGCTCCAGCAGTGAGAATTCTGTCAGAGGGAAGGGAAGGGCAACTGCAGGGCTCCTCCAGCGGTTGCTTGGCCGCCCAGATTCAGCGCCACACGGAGAGCACCAGGCTCCCAGGTCCCCTGGCTGGGGTTTTCAGCCCCGCACACACGGAGGCTGATTCCTTGGGTGCCCAGAAAGTGTATGACAGACGTAGGTTCCCTAGCACTCTCCTCCCCAGCAGAGACATGTGCAGGTGTTTGGGGCCTGATCCTGCGTGTCTGGGTTCCTGCCCACAGCCCCAACTCAGGGGAAGCAGCCCCTGAGGCAAGACCTGCTGGAGGAGCCCTGCGCCCCCGCCTGATAGGCGAGTGCACAGCCAGCAGGGAAGCGAGCCTCCTCGGGGGAAGAGGAGGCAGCAAGTCCCCGTCAAGCTGAAATCCCTGCTTACACGAAGCTAAGTGCGACTCCAGTACGGCAGATCTCTAGCTCTGTTCAGAGGCCCGATCTGGCAGAGTTCCTGGCACCAAGATGCTCTGCCATAGGCGAGCCTTGCGCAGACTTGCCTTGCTTTAAGGCTCCCTCCCCAGGAAGGAGCAGGCTGTGTGAGGCTCGGAAACGCCACTGGCGCCTTCCTGGCTTCAGCTCTACCCCTGCCTTGCCTTTGCACTTAGGTCCCAAGCGTCCTTGAGGAGGGCTTAGGGGCTGGTGGGTTGCACACTGCCAAGGGCTCCAGCAGTGAAAGCTCTGTCAGAGGGAAGCGAAGGGCAACAGCAGGGCTCCTTCAGCGGTTCCTTGGCCGCCCAGACAAAGCTCCGCACGGAGAGCACCAGGTTCCAAGGGCCCCTGGCTGGGTTTTGCATCCCCACACTCCCAGAGGCTGACTCCGTGGGTGCCTAGAAAGTGTGTGAGAGACGTAGGTTCCCTAGCACTCTCCTCCCCAGCAGAGACATGTGCAGGTGGTTGGGGCCTTATCCTGCGTGTCTGGGTTCCCGCCCACAGCCTCAACTCAGGGGAAGCAGCCCCTGAGGCAAGACCTGCTGGAGGAGCCCTGCGCGCCCGCCTGATAGGCGAGAGCACAGCCAGCAGTGTAGCGAGCCTCCTCGGGAGAAGAGGAGGCAGCCGAGCCCAGTCAAGAGGAAAGCCCTGCTTGCACGGAGCTAAGTGCGCCTCCAGTACGGCAGAGCTCTAGCTCTGCTCAGAGCCCCGATCTGGCAGAGTTTCTGGCGCGAGGCTGCTCTGCCGGGGGCTCGCCTTGCCCAGACTTGCCTTGCTTTTAGGCTGCCCTCCCAGGAAGGAGCATGTCTGAGCAGGAGCCTGGGAGACGCCACTGGCGCCTTCCTTGCCTCAGCTCCAATCCTGCCTTGCCTTTGCACATAGGTGCCAGGCGTCGTTGGGGAGGGCTTAGGGGTGGTGGGTTGCACACTGCCAAGGGCTTCAGCAGTGAGAGCTCTGTCAGAGGGAAGGGAAGGGCAACTGCAGGGCTCCTCCAGCGGTTTCTAGGCCGCCTAGAATCAGCGCCGCACCGGAGAGCACCAGGCTCCCAGGGCCCCTGGCTGGGGTTTTCAGCCCCGCACACACGGAGGCTGATTCCTTGGGTGCCCAGAAAGTGTATGACAGACGTAGGTTCCCTAGCACTCTCCTCCCCAGCAGAGACATGTGCAGGTGTTTGGGGCCTGATCCTGCGTGTCTGGGTTCCTGCCCACAGCCCCAACTCAGGGGAAGCAGCCCCTGAGGCAAGACCTGCTGGAGGAGCCCTGCGCCCCCGCCTGATAGGCGAGTGCACAGCCAGCAGGGAAGCGAGCCTCCTCGGGGGAAGAGGAGGCAGCCAGCCCCGTCAAGCTGAAAGCCCTGCTTGCACGGAGCTAAGTGCGCCTCCAGTACGGCAGATCTCTAGCTCTGCTCAGAGCCCCGATCTGGCAGAGTTCCTGGCGCCAAGATGCTCTGCCATAGGCGAGCCTTGCCCAGACTTGCCTTGCTTTTAGGCTCCCTCCCAGGAAGGAGCAGGCTGTGTGAGGCTCGGAAGACGCCACTGGCGCCTTCCTGGCTTCAGCTCCAATCCCTGCCTTGCCTTTGCACTTAGGTCCCAGCGTCCTTGAGGAGGGCTTAGGGGCTGGTGGGTTGCACACTGCCAAGGGCTCCAGCAGTGAAAGCTCTGTCAGAGGGAAGCGAAGGGCAACAGCAGGGCTCCTCCAGCGGTTCCTTGGCCGCCCAGACAAGCTCCGCACGGAGAGCACCAGGTTCCCAAGGGCCCCTGGCTGGGGTTTTGCATCCCCACACTCCAGAGGCTGACTCCGTGGGTGCCTAGAAAGTGTGTGAGAGACGTAGGTTCCCTAGCACTCTCCTCCCCAGCAGAGACATGTGCAGGTGGTTGGGGCCTGATCCTGCGTGTCTGGGTTCCCGCCCACAGCCCCAACTCAGGGGAAGCAGCCCCTGAGGCAAGACCTGCTGGAGGAGCCCTGCGCGCCCGCCTGATAGGCGAGAGCACAGCCAGCAGTGTAGCGAGCCTCCTCGGGAGAAGAGGAGGCAGCCGAGCCCAGTCAAGAGGAAAGCCCTGCTTGCACGGAGCTAAGTGCGCCTCCAGTACGGCAGAGCTCTAGCTCTGCTCAGAGCCCCGATCTGGCAGAGTTCCTGGCGCGAGGCTGCTCTGCCGGGGGCTAGCCTTGCCCAGACTTGCCTTGCTTTTAGGCTGCCTCTCCCAGGAAGGAGCAGGCTGCAGGAGCCTGGGAGATCGCCACTGGCGCCTTCCTTGCCTCAGCTCCAATCCTGCCTTGCCTTTGCACTTAGGTCCCAGCGTCCTTGAGGAGGGCTTAGGGGCTGGTGGGTTGCACACTGCCAAGGGCTTCCAGCAGTGAGAAGCTCTGTCAGAGGGAAGGGAAGGGCAACTGCAGGGCTCCTCCAGCGGTTGCTTGGCCGCCCAGAATCAGCGCCGCACGGAGAGCACCAGGCTCCCAGGGCCCCTGGCTGGGGTTTTCAGCCCCGCACACACGGAGGCTGATTCCTTGGGTGCCCAGAAAGTGTATGACAGACGTAGGTTCCCTAGCACTCTCCTCCCCAGCAGAGACATGTGCAGGTGTTTGGGGCCTGATCCTGCGTGTCTGGGTTCCTGCCCACAGCCCCAACTCAGGGGAAGCAGCCCCTGAGGCAAGACCTGCTGGAGGAGCCCTGCGCCCCCGCCTGATAGGCGAGTGCACAGCCAGCAGGGAAGCGAGCCTCCTCGGGGGAAGAGGAGGCAGCCCAGCCCCGTCAAGTGAAAGCCCTGCTTGCACGGAGCTAAGTGCGCCTCCAGTACGGCAGAGCTCTAGCTCTGCTCAGAGCCCCGATCTGGCAGAGTTCCTGGCGCGAGGCTGCTCTGCCGGGGCTAGCCTTGCCCAGACTTGCCTTGCTTTTAGGCTGCCTCTCCAGGAAGGAGCAGGCAGCAGGAGCCTGGGAGTCGCCACTGGCGCCTTTCTTGCCTCAGCTCCAATCCTGCCTTGCCTTTGCACTTAGGTGCCAGGCCGTCCTTGAGGAGGGCTTAGGGGCTGGTGGGTTGCACACTGCCAAGGGCTCCAGCAGTGAGAACTCTGTCAGAGGGAAGGGAAGGGCAACTGCAGGGCTCCTCCAGCGGTTGCTTGGCCGCCCAGATCAGCGCCACACGGAGAGCACCAGGCTCCCAGGGCCCCTGGCTGGGGTTTTCAGTCCCGCACACACGGAGGCTGATTCCGTGGGTGCCCAGAAAGTGTATGACAGACGTAGGTTCCCTAGCACTCTCCTCCCCAGCAGAGACATGTGCAGGTGTTTGGGGCCTGATCCTGCGTGTCTGGGTTCCCTGCCCACAGCCCCAACTCAGGGGAAGCAGCCCCTGAGGCAAGACCTGCTGGAGGAGCCCTGCGCCCCCGCCTGATAGGCGAGTGCACAGCCAGCAGGGAAGCGAGCCTCCTCGGGGGAAGAGGAGGCAGCCCAGCCCCGTCAAGTTGAAAGCCCTGCTTGCACGGAGCTAAGTGCGCCTCCAGTACAGCAGATCTCTAGCTCTGTTCAGAGGCCCGATCTAGCAGAGTTCATGTCGCCAAGATGCTCTGCCATAGGCGAGCCTTGCGCAGACTTGCCTTGCTTTTAGGCTCCCTCCCCAGGAAGGAGCAGGCTGTGTGAGGCTGGGAAACGCCACTGGCGCCTTCCTGGCTTCAGCTCTACCCCTGCCTTGCCTTTGCACTTAGTTCCCAGCGTCCTTGAGGAGGGCTTAGGGGCTGGTGGGTTGCACACTGCCAAGGGCTCCAGCAGTGAAAGCTCTGTCAGAGGGAAGCGAAGGGCAACAGCAGGGCTCCTTCAGCGGTTGCTTGGCCGCCCAGACTAAGCGCCGCACGGAGAGCACCAGGTTCCAAGGGCCCCTGGCTGGGTTTTGCATCCCCACACTCCCAGAGGCTGACTCCGTGTGTGCCTAGAAAGTGTGTGAGAGACGTATGTTCCCTAGCACTCTCCTCCCCAGCAGAGACATGTGTTTGGGAGGGCTTAGGGATCGCTGAGTTCCACACTTCCAAGGGCTCCAGCACTGAGAGCTCTGTCGACGGGAAGGGAAGGGCAACTGCAGAGCTCCTTCAGCTGTTGCTTGGCTGTCCAGACTCAGCGCCACATTGAGAGCACCATGCACCCAGGGCCCCTGGGTGGTGTCTGCAGCCAGCAGGCTGGCGACTCACTTGTGGTCTCCCATCATTTGCCTGAAATACATAGGTTCCCTAATGCTCTTCTCCCCAGCAGAGCTGTGTGCAGGTTGTTGGGGCCTGCCCCTGCGTGTCTGGGTTCCCGCCCACAACCCCAGCTCAGGGGAAGTAACCCCTGAGCCAAGACCTGCAGGAGGCGAGGTATGGCTCCGCCTGGAAGCCGAGTGCACAGGACAAGTGGAAGGGAGCCTCCTCCGGGGAAGAGGAGGCAGCCCAGTCGCCTGCTGCTGCAAGCCTTGCTGGGGTGGAGCCGAGTGCGCCTCCAGTATGGCAGAGCTCCAGCTCCGCTGAGAGCCCTGATCTGGCAGAGTTCCTTGCGCGAGGCTGCTCTGCCTGGGGCGAGCCTTGCCCAGACTTGCCTGGCTTCTAGACTTCCTGCCCAGGAAGGAGCAGTCTGCACGAGGTTGGGAGACGCCACTGGCACCTTCCTGGCCTCAGCTCTGCTCCTGCCTTGCCTTTGCACCTAGGCCCCAGGCGTTCTTGTGGTGGCTTAGGGGCCGGTGGCTTCCACACTGCCAAGGGCTCCAACAGTGAGAGCTCTGTTCGAGGGAAATGAAGGGTATATTTGGAATGCAATCGTTTATCAGATGTGAGACCCACACCTTCACCCTGAACCCTCACCCCGAGCCCTTACCCTCGCCCTCACCCACACCCTCACCCTGAACCCTTACCCTCACCCTCACCTTGAAGCCTTACCCTCACCCTCACCCCTAACCCTAACCCTCACGCCTCACCCCTCACCCTAACAAGTTGGGGGGCTGTTCTGCACACTGTAACCTTAACCCTTCCCTCACCCGACACCCTATCCACATCCTAACCCTAACCCACTTCATAGTCACGCCCTCAACCCTATACTTACCCTTGAAGTACGTACCTGCATCATCTTCGTTTTGGACACTTCCCATGCATAACAAAAGACAAGGTTGGAATGTTTCAAACATCGATCCAAGACCCATTATCCACATAAAAGGGATATAAATACTCTGATCACATCATTTAAATCTCTTGCATCACCAAAATACCTCTCCACCACGTATCCAATCGCCATTGATGGATCACATCTATCTCATACATTTTATAACTTAGCAATCAGATACGCACCCGTAATCTGGGTAATTATATACACAGGATATATTGATACCATAAATATTTCAACAAATTCCACTTTCTACGATGAGTTCAATCTTCACAAAAGTAGGATGAACGGCACCTGTTTCCACTAGGATCCATAGCATTGCACAAAGTGACAGTGAGCGTGAAAATCTTAATGATGACCACCGGAAAGAAGGTCAGCACGGCTGATATCACAGATTTTTCAGTGTTCCAATACGACTTCTACCCAAATCCATAAAGAAAGACATATGCATAGGAAACTACAAATTGAAAGCAAGTCTATTGAGATAAATATTGGACATCAATTGTATGAATCTTTAAGGCATCACTGCAGACATTCTTCAGACATTCTTCAAATTCATAGAATGACAACAAAGTATGGCTACGTACAATCCATTCGGTTTTATAAACCACTCATGAATAACCTCACAAGCCATTGAAAACCAGATGACACTTTCAAATAGCTTTGATCTACAAACAAGGCTGTAAGACAGAAAGTTAAAATCGAAATACATGAACTAAATCCTCAATAGATATGAAAACATCCCTTGGTAGTGAAGTCGATTCACATTAGTTATTAGGGCTTTCATGCACAGATCCACGGGGCATATACAGAACCATTCCTCCAACAAAACTGAAGAATGACTTTAAAATCGCAAACAAAACATGAGTATATGTGTTCACACACTTCATGGAGCAAGGGTTTCTTCGATCTGAAAACTGGCGTCGATGAAGGACTGTGTGAAGAATACTTCAAAGTCTATTTGGCAAACACAGCCTACGTTGGCTATATTTAGTCCTCAGATGAATGGAATGTCATGAGTACTGGGCGTTTCAAAGAAGCAGCCTGTGAAGCTCTGGACGCTTATTGGGATGCGTGGTATACCACATTCACACGTTTCAGTAGCATTGGTGCAAAAACGATACACTTCTCAGGGGAAGCTTCTACATGGACTCTTGGGATCAGAGCTCTAACTCATACACACATACTTTTCCTTTGAAAATGATCCTGCATGATAAGCAAACAAAACACTGGATGAACACCTAGACGGTGAGCTCTGTACTAAATGATTTGAAAGCCAGTAGATGGAATGAGCTGATGAGGAAGACTACAAACGAGTCATCTTCTTCAACTTGGTCAAACTGCTCATAGTCATACAAGTGAATGAAAAGTGGAGCCTGTTGTCATTCAATCTGTTGAAAAGAAAGAGAATAATACAACAAATTAGCAAATCTTATTTTCTTCATAAACATTATATTATTTCTGCACAGCTTTCTTACTGGCATGAATAGAATATCTGCAATAATCACTTGTCACAGTGAAATGGATTCACATTCGATATCGATTCACATCTAGAATTGATGCCATAGCTGTTTGATACTATTGCTTGAGTGAATGCAACTTATGTGACTTCACAAACTACAAACACGACTAACATAATAGGTATTAAAAAACCTTGAGTGACATGAGCGTGAAGACTTAGTAGAGTTGCTCTCAAGAATCATGATACTATTCTTCACTCCAGCCATAGGACTGGAATCTGTACATTAACACCCCTGCAAAAGAAACGGGAAAGGATAGAATAATAATAAAGGAACTTCATAACTATATTCCTACTGTCAACATTCAACACTATGTTTTCTTTTCAACTGACTTTCATATTTGGTCTACTGTAACCTCTTCTGTGTTCATTTTATGCTAAACTTATTGCCAACAGTAAAATTACCATATGAGCTCTAATGAATTTTTTTACTTGCAAAGCTAGTGATAGAACCAAAGGCCAATATCTACATCAAACAGGAGGAATGGAATGGAAACTGTAAACAATTTGATGGAATAGCATTTCCGTGCTCCTATTCAGTCAAACGGACATTCCAAAGGATGTGATTTTTCTGAAAGTTTATTTCGGAAACTTGGAAGTGGATGACTGCAAACAATAAAACGAATAATATATTGATACATAATACGAATAATATACAGTGGGTCATTCTTTTTTCTATTCTGCCACAGCTAACTGACTGGAAGTCAGTTGTCGTAACTACTACTAACAGAAGACCCTCACCGATGAGTGAAGATATATAGGAAAATCCATAATAGATCTAAAAACCGTCAAAGATAAAATGGTCATGAAAAAATACAGTGACAGTTTAGTTGGTATAAGAAACAGGATGATTATGAAAGCAAAGCCAACAATCATGGATAGGCCATGGAAGCCCGTGGCTGTCACGAGTGTTGACTTGTATCCTTCATCTGAGGTTGTTAAAAGTGCGTGGTAAAATCCAGAGGTTTGCAGCAGTGGTAACCTCCTGAGCAGACTGAAATCCAAAGGGTTTCCAGAATATCCTGACGATTTCCATCTACTAGGCTGTGGTGAGCTCAAGCAATACATACTCCAGAGGACAGAAGACAGACGTCTACTGCACTTAGGGAGAAAGGGAATGTTGCTGCTCGGCCTAGTACAAGTGTAGAAGCAACACCTCGGTGATTCGATCTTTAAAGACTCCATACATATGAGAAAGACTGGTATGAATAATCCTTCAGAAGCGCCTTCTCAGACCTCCTCCCATCATAAGCACAAGCATAATGAAAACACTGAGTTTTCATGGGCTCACGCAAAATTAGACTCACTTATGACTTTGCTTTGAGAAGAGTTGAACTACTCATTGTTTAAGAGAAATGACCCTTTCTTCTCTGAAGACTTGTGAATCATTCATAGGGTGTGGTGAATAAACTACTTAAGGATCTAATCCATAAAAATGCGATAGGCTAAGCACAGAGATGTTTTTCTCCCTTTCTCAAAGGATGGAACATTTTGTATTTGCACTGACTTTATGTCTTGACTTCATGTACAATTAGATATTGATTTTTTTAGTTGACATACAATAGGACTAAAAATATCGATATAATACTGATAACTCATGTTGGTATGTGTGGTTGTCACATAGGATTCACAGGAGATTTAGATTCACAGTTGTCAACGTAAAGGATGAATGCTATTTAGCTTCTTCGTGACTCTAGACCACGAATGAAGAGTTTTCCTCAACATATTTCACTGAGGGAAATACAAGGATGATAGGCATAATACTATGCTTCGACTCACGGATATCGAAGCATTGTTCACAATACAGATCTGATTTTCGAAATCAGGGTTCTTTCAGTGTCCTTGAACAGCATTTGTTTTTCTGGATACAGAAGAAAAAACTCATGAGTATCAAACTGGTTCCCAGAAAACATGTGTATGAATTGTTATCTTCCTGAACCAGGGATCAAACCCACATCACTTCCACCTCCTGCACTGGTAGGCAGAGTATTTCTTGATCAACTGCGCCACCTGGGAATCGACATACATTTCAAGGACCACTGCCATCAGCTTCTACTGTTCATGACCAAACTAGGAGAAACAACATTGGAAGAAGGACTCATAAGGGTACTCATAGGAAGTACTCATAAGTCAAGGAACCGTTCTACTGGGTCCTCTCGTTATTACTGGGACAAGTCAGTTCCTCCGATGATGATGGGTATAACTGAAAAATTATTACAAATGCATGGGATGCGATGTCTACATGATAAATGTGTTCCTCTTATACTATTGCTTCAGGGATGTCTACTTCCGCATGAACGACTGCACTACAAGGGATGCCTGCTATTCCAGCTCAAGCAACAGATAGTCAAGTGCAGATCATTGTCCTTTGTTGAAAATAATCAGCAGTTTGTCAACATAGGGAACATGCCGGAGGAACCCTTGGGATGGAACTCTAAAAACAGGTTGGGCCCTCTTTTTGCCAGGCCCTGCGATAAAATACAAATCAGAAAAAGAAAAATAGCATCGGTTTTGTCAGGACTTCCTCATCTTTTCTTTCTCGGTAGCAGGAAGCAGACATTGAGGCCAGAGGACTGCAGGATTTCATTGTGAACTAACGTTGGGTGGGGTGGAGGCTCATCACTCTAGTAAGAATGTGGCTCACTAAAACGGAATTTCATTCACTTCATGGACATAGAGTTCTAGAATCCTTCATTAAGGAATTCAATAAGCTATATTTCCTTACACCTTCACAATCTCTTGGTTTACAAGAATGTCAATTGCTAGTCCAGCACTTATACAATGAGTGTTACAGGTAGTATGAGTGTATAAATGATGACGAGCAATGACAGGAAGTTTATTTATTCTCTGTTTGAATTCTTGATTTTTTATATAATTTTTTATAATATCCTTACAGATGTAAATATTTTAGTGACATGTATAAATACACGTTGAGTAGTGCTATGATAACTCATAGTGTTGCCACAATAAATATCATGGTTATTATGTGCTTTTCATATATTCCTTTGGAGATTCTCTTGCATTACACATCATCATAAGATATTTAATAGTTTCCTAAACTGTACAGTAGGTCCTTGTGGCTTCTTTTATATATGGTAATGTATTTGTTAATAATTCAAACAAAAACTGGTACACAAATATTCATAGTGACATTCACAATAGCTCAAAGGTAGAACTCATTCAAGTGTCCGTTGGTGGGAGACTGAATATGCAACGCAAGGTATATTCAGAAGCTTGAACGGTATTCCACCATACAAAAAAGTACATTAAATGGTGCTGCCACTCTGCAAGACATTACACAAATGACTCCAAAACGAACACGTGGAAGAAATACATAGTTCGATTCCAATTCATGCTATGTACCCAAAAGGATTGGGAAAGGGGGCTGAAAAAAATGGATACTCCTTCCGTCATACTCACAACAGCATGATTCACACTGGCAAACAAACAGAAGCAATCGAAGTGTCCATGGCAGCCAATTCCATAAACAAACTGTGGTATACACACAATGGAATCTGATTCGGCCCTTCAAAGTCAGTAATTCTGACAATGCGACAATGTGGACAAACCTTATGGTCATTAGATTAAGTGAAATAAACCAGACCAAAAAAAGACAAACGTTCTGTGATTCCGCTCATATGAGATATCCAAACAAGTCAAATCTGTCAGAAATAGCAGAAAGTGATTCCGACCGATCGAAAAGAGTTCATGTTTCATGGACCTCAGTTTCCCTTGGAAAAACTGACTTCCCATCATATCTCCAAAACCAATTAGACAAATAACTGGAAGCTATATCCAGTCAAATGAATGTAGACATAATGTTACAGTGTACACCAAACTCACTCAAACTTCTCAACAGACAAAAGGCAAAACTGTATCTGTGGCACCTCAGCTTAGCTTAAAACTGTATCTACGGTACCTCACTTCTGCTTATAAAATTTAACAACAACAACAACACACTAAAGGCTATCCAAAAAAGGATAGAAAACACATATAACATCAACTTTAAAAAATTAGAAATTGAAACGGTGAAAAACCTTATTCACAAAACTTAAACACAAGCCACAGGAAACTATATTTATAAAATAGATATCTGATAAAGGATTGTTCTCCAAATATACCAAAAAATCTAGAACAATCTCATAAAATATGTATACACCTAAACACCTGGCCTACAAAAATATAAAGATAGTAAATAAGCCTATCAAAAAGACTCAAAACCACATAGCATTAGGAAATGACAAACTAAAATAACAGTGAGGTAGCACTGCACACCTATTAGATCCAGTCAACTCAAGAAAAGGGGGTAGGGCACAGCTTCTCCGGTGGCTCAGTGGTAAAGAATCTGCCTGACAATGCAAGACACTCTAGTTCGATCCCTTACCCCAGAAGATCCCACAAGCCACAGAGAAACATAGCTGGATTTTTCCACAGCTAAACAAGGCTCACCTGTGACCTGAATCCTTCATGTCCAGCACTTACTAAACAGCTTTGAAAACATGTCCAGACAAAAAAGGATCGCATGATTATATACAACAGCTCGACTTGGTAATCACTACAAACTTTCAAATATCAGGATGTCTTCAGTAGATGACAGTGTAAACAAATGGGGATACATGCAAAGTGAAGGGGAGCAAATGCTACCACAAAATATACCACCTCAGCATGAGGATTAGTTGGACCCAATTAACTTTTATTTTTTTAGAGGACACATGATCATCTCTGAAACCCAAGTTCAAGACAGCTCTTCTGTGAGTCACATTTACCAGAGAAATCTCATTTCAAAGGAATCCTCTCTATATGCCAGATAGAAGGATGAGACACAGTCTTTTGAAACTCTTTTTTCTTTTCTATCGATAGGGAAAGCTAAGCCGTAAATCTGCACAGCCACCATACCCTTCCTTTCCTTTGGTTGTATTTTTTTAAATATTTGTTTCTGTTTTCATTTGGCTGCGCCAGGTCAACCTTCATTGAGGCAAGCCAGATATTTAGCTACAGCATGCAAATTCTCTGTTGTGGCATGGGAGATCTAGTTCTTGGATCAGGAAATGAACCTGGGCCTCCTTCTTTGGGAGTGTCCAGTCTCAGCCACTGGACCACCAGGAAGTGCCTGTTTTGTTTTCAGATGAAGATGGAATCTAAGGTGATATCTTGGGCCATTTCAGTCACTGACTCAGTTTCCTGAGTTTGTCCAAAGCACGCACAAGGTGCACATTATTAAACTGGTTTGCAAAACAAGAAAAGGTTGTCTGCTACAACACTGTATGCTTACAAATATCTAAATGGTAAATGGCATAGTATTGATTTTTCATTACTATGGGGGGAGAAAGAATGCAGGATTCATACATGTTACAACACGAATAAATATTCAAACCATCTTCAGTGAAAAAAAAAATCCACATAGAAAAGGCCACCCAGAACCCTTATTCACCATGTCTGCTTTCAATCCATCAAGTTTGTCCAAATAACTGAAAATCTCAGTAACACTCTACATAAAGAAAAAAGGATGAAGATGGAAACAAAAGATATATTCATACACTTGAACATTGCAAAGTGGAAGTGGGGCGGTGGATTACATTTATAACGTAGATACCATATGATTTCCTGATTTTGGAGATTATGTGCTGGTTCTGCAGAAGGTACCCATTTTGGCATAAAACACATAGAGTCTTTTAGATGATGTGGCAAATGCTAGCACTTGTTCCCATTGCTAGGCATTTTCTGTACATTTTAAATGACTGGAAAGCTATACTAGGTTTCAAAACAACCATGTCAATACCACAAAAGAAATTTAGAGTAGACAGGCAGGAAGCTTTCTGATACAGGGGCCAAGACTTACCCAGACGAAGTTCAAGGGAAGCTGCGATGCTCACTGCCCTTGAAGGAGTCCACGTGGAATGAAGAAGTACTGTGGGAAGTCTCTTAGTCCACCATGTCTTGGGTCCTCTGGATGACCTACTGCAGGAGAAACAGATGTTACAGATAAAACGTTCCACATCACTTCACAAAATGTTGTTAGACTACTTTCAGTAAAGCTGAATCATTTGGGATCAATTTACAATCATATAATAGACTTCCATTTACAGTCCAAAAATCACTGTTCTAACCTTATTAACACATTCAGAAAAATAAAATTAAGAAACTCCCACAATTATAATTTTTCTAAAATCATTTTAGATACAATTAATTCAACATAAAGACAGTAGTCAGAAACTCTAAAGCATGCTGATAAAAGCAACCAAAGAATAACACAAATACACGACAAAATCTCTCT
>NW_017219326.1:0-11453 GCF_001704415.2 Capra hircus | reverse complement strand
GCCCTGCTCAGTACGCGAGATCTGGCAGAGTTCCTGGCGCGAGGCTGCTCTGCCGGGGGCTAGCCTTGCCCAGACTTGCCTTGCTTTTAGGCTGCCTCTCCAGGAAGGAGCAGGCAGCAGGAGCCTGGGAGTCGCCACTGGCGCCTTTCTTGCCTCAGCTCCAATCCTGCCTTGCCTTTGCACTTAGGTCCCAGTCCTCCTTAAGGAGAGCTTAGGGGCTGGTGGGTTGCACACTGCCAAGGGCTCCAGCAGTGAGAATTCTGTCAGAGGGAAGGGAAGGGCAACTGCAGGGCTCCTCCAGCGGTTGCTTGGCCGCCCAGATTCAGCGCCACACGGAGAGCACCAGGCTCCCAGGTCCCCTGGCTGGGGTTTTCAGCCCCGCACACACGGAGGCTGATTCCTTGGGTGCCCAGAAAGTGTATGACAGACGTAGGTTCCCTAGCACTCTCCTCCCCAGCAGAGACATGTGCAGGTGTTTGGGGCCTGATCCTGCGTGTCTGGGTTCCTGCCCACAGCCCCAACTCAGGGGAAGCAGCCCCTGAGGCAAGACCTGCTGGAGGAGCCCTGCGCCCCCGCCTGATAGGCGAGTGCACAGCCAGCAGGGAAGCGAGCCTCCTCGGGGGAAGAGGAGGCAGCAAGTCCCCGTCAAGCTGAAATCCCTGCTTACACGAAGCTAAGTGCGACTCCAGTACGGCAGATCTCTAGCTCTGTTCAGAGGCCCGATCTGGCAGAGTTCCTGGCACCAAGATGCTCTGCCATAGGCGAGCCTTGCGCAGACTTGCCTTGCTTTAAGGCTCCCTCCCCAGGAAGGAGCAGGCTGTGTGAGGCTCGGAAACGCCACTGGCGCCTTCCTGGCTTCAGCTCTACCCCTGCCTTGCCTTTGCACTTAGGTCCCAAGCGTCCTTGAGGAGGGCTTAGGGGCTGGTGGGTTGCACACTGCCAAGGGCTCCAGCAGTGAAAGCTCTGTCAGAGGGAAGCGAAGGGCAACAGCAGGGCTCCTTCAGCGGTTCCTTGGCCGCCCAGACAAAGCTCCGCACGGAGAGCACCAGGTTCCAAGGGCCCCTGGCTGGGTTTTGCATCCCCACACTCCCAGAGGCTGACTCCGTGGGTGCCTAGAAAGTGTGTGAGAGACGTAGGTTCCCTAGCACTCTCCTCCCCAGCAGAGACATGTGCAGGTGGTTGGGGCCTTATCCTGCGTGTCTGGGTTCCCGCCCACAGCCTCAACTCAGGGGAAGCAGCCCCTGAGGCAAGACCTGCTGGAGGAGCCCTGCGCGCCCGCCTGATAGGCGAGAGCACAGCCAGCAGTGTAGCGAGCCTCCTCGGGAGAAGAGGAGGCAGCCGAGCCCAGTCAAGAGGAAAGCCCTGCTTGCACGGAGCTAAGTGGGCCTCCAGTACGGCAGAGCTCTAGCTCTGCTCAGAGCCCCGATCTGGCAGAGTTTCTGGCGCGAGGCTGCTCGGCCGGGGGCTCGCCTTGCCCAGACTTGCCTTGCTTTTAGGCTCCCTCCCCAGGAAGGAGCTGTCTGAGCGAGCCTGGGAGACGCCACTGGTGCCTTCCTTGCCTCAGCTCCAATCCTGCCTTGCCTTTGCACATAGGTGCCAGGCGTCGTTGGGGAGGGCTTAGGGGGTGGTGGGTTGCACACTGCCAAGGGCTTCAGCAGTGAGAGCTCTGTCAGAGGGAAGGGAAGGGCAACTGCAGGGCTCCTCCAGCGGTTTCTAGGCCGCCTAGAATCAGCGCCGCACCGAGAGCACCAGGCTCCCAGGGCCCCTGGCTGGGGTTTTCAGCCCCGCACACACGGAGGCTGATTCCTTGGGTGCCCAGAAAGTGTATGACAGACGTAGGTTCCCTAGCACTCTCCTCCCCAGCAGAGACATGTGCAGGTGTTTGGGGCCTGATCCTGCGTGTCTGGGTTCCTGCCCACAGCCCCAACTCAGGGGAAGCAGCCCCTGAGGCAAGACCTGCTGGAGGAGCCCTGCGCCCCCGCCTGATAGGCGAGTGCACAGCCAGCAGGGAAGCGAGCCTCCTCGGGGGAAGAGGAGGCAGCCCAGCCCCGTCAAGTTGAAAGCCCTGCTTGCACGGAGCTAAGTGCGCCTCCAGTACGGCAGAGCTCTAGCTCTGCTCAGAGCCCCGATCTGGCAGAGTTCCTGGCGCGAGGCTGCTCTGCCGGGGGCTAGCCTTGCCCAGACTTGCCTTGCTTTTAGGCTGCCTCTCCAGGAAGGAGCAGGCAGCAGGAGCCTGGGAGTCGCCACTGGCGCCTTTCTTGCCTCAGCTCCAATCCTGCCTTGCCTTTGCACTTAGGTCCCAGTCCTCCTTAAGGAGAGCTTAGGGGCTGGTGGGTTGCACACTGCCAAGGGCTCCAGCAGTGAGAATTCTGTCAGAGGGAAGGGAAGGGCAACTGCAGGGCTCCTCCAGCGGTTGCTTGGCCGCCCAGATTCAGCGCCACACGGAGAGCACCAGGCTCCCAGGGCCCCTGGCTGGGGTTTTCAGCCCCGCACACACGGAGGCTGATTCCTTGGGTGCCCAGAAAGTGTATGACAGACGTAGGTTCCCTAGCACTCTCCTCCCCAGCAGAGACATGTGCAGGTGTTTGGGGCCTGATCCTGCGTGTCTGGGTTCCTGCCCACAGCCCCAACTCAGGGGAAGCAGCCCCTGAGGCAAGACCTGCTGGAGGAGCCCTGCGCCCCCGCCTGATAGGCGAGTGCACAGCCAGCAGGGAAGCGAGCCTCCTCGGGGGAAGAGGAGGCAGCAAGTCCCCGTCAAGCTGAAATCCCTGCTTACACGAAGCTAAGTGCGACTCCAGTACGGCAGATCTCTAGCTCTGTTCAGAGGCCCGATCTGGCAGAGTTCCTGGCACCAAGATGCTCTGCCATAGGCGAGCCTTGCGCAGACTTGCCTTGCTTTAAGGCTCCCTCCCCAGGAAGGAGCAGGCTGTGTGAGGCTCGGAAACGCCACTGGCGCCTTCCTGGCTTCAGCTCTACCCCTGCCTTGCCTTTGCACTTAGGTCCCAAGCGTCCTTGAGGAGGGCTTAGGGGCTGGTGGGTTGCACACTGCCAAGGGCTCCAGCAGTGAAAGCTCTGTCAGAGGGAAGCGAAGGGCAACAGCAGGGCTCCTTCAGCGGTTCCTTGGCCGCCCAGACAAAGCTCCGCACGGAGAGCACCAGGTTCCAAGGGCCCCTGGCTGGGTTTTGCATCCCCACACTCCCAGAGGCTGACTCCGTGGGTGCCTAGAAAGTGTGTGAGAGACGTAGG
This sequence comes from Capra hircus, assembly GCF_001704415.2. Taxonomy (NCBI): domain Eukaryota; kingdom Metazoa; phylum Chordata; class Mammalia; order Artiodactyla; family Bovidae; genus Capra; species Capra hircus. The sequence goes on along the minus strand of NW_017219326.1, from coordinate 8,207 downwards.
TTCCCTAGCACTCTCCTCCCCAGCAGAGACATGTGCAGGTGGTTGGGGCCTTATCCTGCGTGTCTGGGTTCCCGCCCACAGCCTCAACTCAGGGGAAGCAGCCCCTGAGGCAAGACCTGCTGGAGGAGCCCTGCGCGCCCGCCTGATAGGCGAGAGCACAGCCAGCAGTGTAGCGAGCCTCCTCGGGAGAAGAGGAGGCAGCCGAGCCCAGTCAAGAGGAAAGCCCTGCTTGCACGGAGCTAAGTGGGCCTCCAGTACGGCAGAGCTCTAGCTCTGCTCAGAGCCCCGATCTGGCAGAGTTTCTGGCGCGAGGCTGCTCGGCCGGGGGCTCGCCTTGCCCAGACTTGCCTTGCTTTTAGGCTCCCTCCCCAGGAAGGAGCTGTCTGAGCGAGCCTGGGAGACGCCACTGGTGCCTTCCTTGCCTCAGCTCCAATCCTGCCTTGCCTTTGCACATAGGTGCCAGGCGTCGTTGGGGAGGGCTTAGGGGGTGGTGGGTTGCACACTGCCAAGGGCTTCAGCAGTGAGAGCTCTGTCAGAGGGAAGGGAAGGGCAACTGCAGGGCTCCTCCAGCGGTTTCTAGGCCGCCTAGAATCAGCGCCGCACCGAGAGCACCAGGCTCCCAGGGCCCCTGGCTGGGGTTTTCAGCCCCGCACACACGGAGGCTGATTCCTTGGGTGCCCAGAAAGTGTATGACAGACGTAGGTTCCCTAGCACTCTCCTCCCCAGCAGAGACATGTGCAGGTGTTTGGGGCCTGATCCTGCGTGTCTGGGTTCCTGCCCACAGCCCCAACTCAGGGGAAGCAGCCCCTGAGGCAAGACCTGCTGGAGGAGCCCTGCGCCCCCGCCTGATAGGCGAGTGCACAGCCAGCAGGGAAGCGAGCCTCCTCGGGGAAGAGGAGGCAGCCCAGCCCCGTCAAGTTGAAAGCCCTGCTTGCACGGAGCTAAGTGCGCCTCCAGTACGGCAGAGCTCTAGCTCTGCTCAGAGCCCCGATCTGGCAGAGTTCCTGGCGCGAGGCTGCTCTGCCGGGGGCTAGCCTTGCCCAGACTTGCCTTGCTTTTAGGCTGCCTCTCCAGGAAGGAGCAGGCAGCAGGAGCCTGGGAGTCGCCACTGGCGCCTTTCTTGCCTCAGCTCCAATCCTGCCTTGCCTTTGCACTTAGGTCCCAGTCCTCCTTAAGGAGAGCTTAGGGGCTGGTGGGTTGCACACTGCCAAGGGCTCCAGCAGTGAGAATTCTGTCAGAGGGAAGGGAAGGGCAACTGCAGGGCTCCTCCAGCGGTTGCTTGGCCGCCCAGATTCAGCGCCACACGGAGAGCACCAGGCTCCCAGGTCCCCTGGCTGGGGTTTTCAGCCCCGCACACACGGAGGCTGATTCCTTGGGTGCCCAGAAAGTGTATGACAGACGTAGGTTCCCTAGCACTCTCCTCCCCAGCAGAGACATGTGCAGGTGTTTGGGGCCTGATCCTGCGTGTCTGGGTTCCTGCCCACAGCCCCAACTCAGGGGAAGCAGCCCCTGAGGCAAGACCTGCTGGAGGAGCCCTGCGCCCCCGCCTGATAGGCGAGTGCACAGCCAGCAGGGAAGCGAGCCTCCTCGGGGGAAGAGGAGGCAGCAAGTCCCCGTCAAGCTGAAATCCCTGCTTACACGAAGCTAAGTGCGACTCCAGTACGGCAGATCTCTAGCTCTGTTCAGAGGCCCGATCTGGCAGAGTTCCTGGCACCAAGATGCTCTGCCATAGGCGAGCCTTGCGCAGACTTGCCTTGCTTTAAGGCTCCCTCCCCAGGAAGGAGCAGGCTGTGTGAGGCTCGGAAACGCCACTGGCGCCTTCCTGGCTTCAGCTCTACCCCTGCCTTGCCTTTGCACTTAGGTCCCAAGCGTCCTTGAGGAGGGCTTAGGGGCTGGTGGGTTGCACACTGCCAAGGGCTCCAGCAGTGAAAGCTCTGTCAGAGGGAAGCGAAGGGCAACAGCAGGGCTCCTTCAGCGGTTCCTTGGCCGCCCAGACAAAGCTCCGCACGGAGAGCACCAGGTTCCAAGGGCCCCTGGCTGGGTTTTGCATCCCCACACTCCCAGAGGCTGACTCCGTGGGTGCCTAGAAAGTGTGTGAGAGACGTAGGTTCCCTAGCACTCTCCTCCCCAGCAGAGACATGTGCAGGTGGTTGGGGCCTTATCCTGCGTGTCTGGGTTCCCGCCCACAGCCTCAACTCAGGGGAAGCAGCCCCTGAGGCAAGACCTGCTGGAGGAGCCCTGCGCGCCCGCCTGATAGGCGAGAGCACAGCCAGCAGTGTAGCGAGCCTCCTCGGGAGAAGAGGAGGCAGCCGAGCCCAGTCAAGAGGAAAGCCCTGCTTGCACGGAGCTAAGTGGCCTCCAGTACGGCAGAGCTCTAGCTCTGCTCAGAGCCCCGATCTGGCAGAGTTTCTGGCGCGAGGCTGCTCGGCCGGGGGCTCGCCTTGCCCAGACTTGCCTTGCTTTTAGGCTCCCTCCCCAGGAAGGAGCTGTCTGAGCGAGCCTGGGAGACGCCACTGGTGCCTTCCTTGCCTCAGCTCCAATCCTGCCTTGCCTTTGCACATAGGTGCCAGGCGTCGTTGGGAGGGCTTAGGGGGTGGTGGGTTGCACACTGCCAAGGGCTTCAGCAGTGAGAGCTCTGTCAGAGGGAAGGGAAGGGCAACTGCAGGGCTCCTCCAGCGGTTTCTAGGCCGCCTAGAATCAGCGCCGCACCGAGAGCACCAGGCTCCCAGGGCCCCTGGCTGGGGTTTTCAGCCCCGCACACACGGAGGCTGATTCCTTGGGTGCCCAGAAAGTGTATGACAGACGTAGGTTCCCTAGCACTCTCCTCCCCAGCAGAGACATGTGCAGGTGTTTGGGGCCTGATCCTGCGTGTCTGGGTTCCTGCCCACAGCCCCAACTCAGGGGAAGCAGCCCCTGAGGCAAGACCTGCTGGAGGAGCCCTGCGCCCCCGCCTGATAGGCGAGTGCACAGCCAGCAGGGAAGCGAGCCTCCTCGGGGGAAGAGGAGGCAGCCCAGCCCCGTCAAGTTGAAAGCCCTGCTTGCACGGAGCTAAGTGCGCCTCCAGTACGGCAGAGCTCTAGCTCTGCTCAGAGCCCCGATCTGGCAGAGTTCCTGGCGCGAGGCTGCTCTGCCGGGGCTAGCCTTGCCCAGACTTGCCTTGCTTTTAGGCTGCCTCTCCAGGAAGGAGCAGGCAGCAGGAGCCTGGGAGTCGCCACTGGCGCCTTTCTTGCCTCAGCTCCAATCCTGCCTTGCCTTTGCACTTAGGTCCCAGTCCTCCTTAAGGAGAGCTTAGGGGCTGGTGGGTTGCACACTGCCAAGGGCTCCAGCAGTGAGAATTCTGTCAGAGGGAAGGGAAGGGCAACTGCAGGGCTCCTCCAGCGGTTGCTTGGCCGCCCAGATTCAGCGCCACACGGAGAGCACCAGGCTCCCAGGGCCCCTGGCTGGGGTTTTCAGCCCCGCACACACGGAGGCTGATTCCTTGGGTGCCCAGAAAGTGTATGACAGACGTAGGTTCCCTAGCACTCTCCTCCCCAGCAGAGACATGTGCAGGTGTTTGGGGCCTGATCCTGCGTGTCTGGGTTCCTGCCCACAGCCCCAACTCAGGGGAAGCAGCCCCTGAGGCAAGACCTGCTGGAGGAGCCCTGCGCCCCCGCCTGATAGGCGAGTGCACAGCCAGCAGGGAAGCGAGCCTCCTCGGGGGAAGAGGAGGCAGCAAGTCCCCGTCAAGCTGAAATCCCTGCTTACACGAAGCTAAGTGCGACTCCAGTACGGCAGATCTCTAGCTCTGTTCAGAGGCCCGATCTGGCAGAGTTCCTGGCACCAAGATGCTCTGCCATAGGCGAGCCTTGCGCAGACTTGCCTTGCTTTAAGGCTCCCTCCCCAGGAAGGAGCAGGCTGTGTGAGGCTCGGAAACGCCACTGGCGCCTTCCTGGCTTCAGCTCTACCCCTGCCTTGCCTTTGCACTTAGGTCCCAAGCGTCCTTGAGGAGGGCTTAGGGGCTGGTGGGTTGCACACTGCCAAGGGCTCCAGCAGTGAAAGCTCTGTCAGAGGGAAGCGAAGGGCAACAGCAGGGCTCCTTCAGCGGTTCCTTGGCCGCCCAGACAAAGCTCCGCACGGAGAGCACCAGGTTCCAAGGGCCCCTGGCTGGGTTTTGCATCCCCACACTCCCAGAGGCTGACTCCGTGGGTGCCTAGAAAGTGTGTGAGAGACGTAGGTTCCCTAGCACTCTCCTCCCCAGCAGAGACATGTGCAGGTGGTTGGGGCCTTATCCTGCGTGTCTGGGTTCCCGCCCACAGCCCAACTCAGGGGAAGCAGCCCCTGAGGCAAGACCTGCTGGAGGAGCCCTGCGCGCCCGCCTGATAGGCGAGAGCACAGCCAGCAGTGTAGCGAGCCTCCTCGGGAGAAGAGGAGGCAGCCGAGCCCAGTCAAGAGGAAAGCCCTGCTTGCACGGAGCTAAGTGGCCTCCAGTACGGCAGAGCTCTAGCTCTGCTCAGAGCCCCGATCTGGCAGAGTTTCTGGCGCGAGGCTGCTCGGCCGGGGCTCGCCTTGCCCAGACTTGCCTTGCTTTTAGGCTCCCTCCCCAGGAAGGAGCTGTCTGAGCGAGCCTGGGAGACGCCACTGGTGCCTTCCTTGCCTCAGCTCCAATCCTGCCTTGCCTTTGCACATAGGTGCCAGGCGTCGTTGGGAGGGCTTAGGGGTGGTGGGTTGCACACTGCCAAGGGCTTCAGCAGTGAGAGCTCTGTCAGAGGGAAGGGAAGGGCAACTGCAGGGCTCCTCCAGCGGTTTCTAGGCCGCCTAGAATCAGCGCCGCACCGAGAGCACCAGGCTCCCAGGGCCCCTGGCTGGGGTTTTCAGCCCCGCACACACGGAGGCTGATTCCTTGGGTGCCCAGAAAGTGTATGACAGACGTAGGTTCCCTAGCACTCTCCTCCCCAGCAGAGACATGTGCAGGTGTTTGGGGCCTGATCCTGCGTGTCTGGGTTCCTGCCCACAGCCCCAACTCAGGGGAAGCAGCCCCTGAGGCAAGACCTGCTGGAGGAGCCCTGCGCCCCCGCCTGATAGGCGAGTGCACAGCCAGCAGGGAAGCGAGCCTCCTCGGGGGAAGAGGAGGCAGCCCAGCCCCGTCAAGTTGAAAGCCCTGCTTGCACGGAGCTAAGTGCGCCTCCAGTACGGCAGAGCTCTAGCTCTGCTCAGAGCCCCGATCTGGCAGAGTTCCTGGCGCGAGGCTGCTCTGCCGGGGCTAGCCTTGCCCAGACTTGCCTTGCTTTTAGGCTGCCTCTCCAGGAAGGAGCAGGCAGCAGGAGCCTGGGAGTCGCCACTGGCGCCTTTCTTGCCTCAGCTCCAATCCTGCCTTGCCTTTGCACTTAGGTCCCAGTCCTCCTTAAGGAGAGCTTAGGGGCTGGTGGGTTGCACACTGCCAAGGGCTCCAGCAGTGAGAATTCTGTCAGAGGGAAGGGAAGGGCAACTGCAGGGCTCCTCCAGCGGTTGCTTGGCCGCCCAGATTCAGCGCCACACGGAGAGCACCAGGCTCCCAGGGCCCTGGCTGGGGTTTTCAGCCCCGCACACACGGAGGCTGATTCCTTGGGTGCCCAGAAAGTGTATGACAGACGTAGGTTCCCTAGCACTCTCCTCCCCAGCAGAGACATGTGCAGGTGTTTGGGGCCTGATCCTGCGTGTCTGGGTTCCTGCCCACAGCCCCAACTCAGGGGAAGCAGCCCCTGAGGCAAGACCTGCTGGAGGAGCCTGCGCCCGCCTGATAGGCGAGTGCACAGCCAGCAGGGAAGCGAGCCTCCTCGGGGAAGAGGAGGCAGCCCAGCCCGTCAAGTTGAAAGCCCTGCTTGCACGGAGCTAAGTGCGCCTCCAGTACGGCAGAGCTCTAGCTCTGTCAGAGCCCCGATCTGGCAGAGTTCCTGGCGCGAGGCTGCTCTGCCGGGGGCTAGCCTTGCCAGACTTGCCTTGCTTTTAGGCTGCCTCTCCAGGAAGGAGCAGGCAGCAGGAGCCTGGGAGTCGCCACTGGCGCCTTTCTTGCCTCAGCTCCAATCCTGCCTTGCCTTTGCACTTAGGTCCCAGTCCTCCTTAAGGAGGCTTAGGGGCTGGTGGGTTGCACACTGCCAAGGGCTCCAGCAGTGAGCTCTGTCAGAGGGAAGGGAAGGGCAACTGCAGGGCTCCTCCAGCGGTTGCTTGGCCGCCCAGATTCAGCGCCACACGGAGAGCACCAGGCTCCCAGGGCCCCTGGCTGGGGTTTTCAGCCCGCACACACGGAGGCTGATTCCTTGGGTGCCCAGAAAGTGTATGACAGACGTAGGTTCCCTAGCACTCTCCTCCCCAGCAGAGACATGTGCAGGTGTTTGGGGCCTGATCCTGCGTGTCTGGGTTCCTGCCCACAGCCCCAACTCAGGGAAAGCAGCCCCTGAGGCAAGACCTGCTGGAGGAGCCCTGCGCCCCGCCTGATAGGCGAGTGCACAGCCAGCAGGGAAGCGAGCCTCCTCGGGGGAAGAGGAGGCAGCAAGTCCCCGTCAAGCTGAAATCCCTGCTTACACGAAGCTAAGTGCGACTCCAGTACGGCAGATCTCTAGCTCTGTTCAGAGGCCCGATCTGGCAGAGTTCCTGGCACCAAGATGCTCTGCCATAGGCGAGCCTTGCGCAGACTTGCCTTGCTTTAAGGCTCCCTCCCAGGAAGGAGCAGGCTGTGTGAGGCTCGGAAACGCCACTGGCGCCTTCCTGGCTTCAGCTCTACCCCTGCCTTGCCTTTGCACTTAGGTCCCAAGCGTCCTTGAGGAGGGCTTAGGGGCTGGTGGGTTGCACACTGCCAAGGGCTCCAGCAGTGAAAGCTCTGTCAGAGGGAAGCGAAGGGCAACAGCAGGGCTCCTTCAGCGGTTCCTTGGCCGCCCAGACAAAGCTCCGCACGGAGAGCACCAGGTTCCAAGGGCCCCTGGCTGGGTTTTGCATCCCCGCACTCCCAGAGGCTGACTCCGTGGGTGCCTAGAAAGTGTGTGAGAGACGTAGGTTCCCTAGCACTCTCCTCCCCAGCAGAGACATGTGCAGGTGGTTGGGGCCTTATCCTGCGTGTCTGGGTTCCCGCCCACAGCCTCAACTCAGGGGAAGCAGCCCCTGAGGCAAGACCTGCTGGAGGAGCCCTGCGCGCCCGCCGCCTGATAGGCGAGAGCACAGCCAGCAGTGTAGCGAGCCTCCTCGGGAGAAGAGGAGGCAGCCGAGCCCAGTCAAGAGGAAAGCCCTGCTTGCACGGAGCTAAGTGGGCCTCCAGTACGGCAGAGCTCTAGCTCTGCTCAGAGCCCGATCTGGCAGAGTTTTGGCGGCGAGGCTGCTCGGCCGGGGGCTCGCCTTGCCCAGACTTGCCTTGCTTTTAGGCTCCCTCCCCAGGAAGGAGCTGTCTGAGCGAGCCTGGGAGACGCCACTGGTGCCTTCCTTGCCTCAGCTCCAATCCTGCCTTGCCTTTGCACATAGGTGCCAGCGTCGTTGGGGAGGGCTTAGGGGGTGGTGGGTTGCACACTGCCAAGGGCTTCAGCAGTGAGAGCTCTGTCAGAGGGAAGGGAAGGGCAACTGCAGGGCTCCTCCAGCGGTTTCTAGGCCGCCTAGAATCAGCGCCGCAACCGAGAGCACCAGGCTCCCAGGGCCCCTGGCTGGGGTTTTCAGCCCCGCACACACGGGAGGCTGATTCCTTGGGTGCCAGAAAGTGTATGACAGACGTAGGTTCCCTAGCACTCTCCTCCCCAGCAGAGACATGTGCAGGTGGTTGGGGCCTGATCCTGCGTGTCTGGGTTCCTGCCCACAGCCCAACTCAGGGGAAGCAGCCCCTGAGGCAAGACCTGCTGGAGGAGCCCTGCGCCCCCCGCCTGATAGGCGAGTGCACAGCCAGCAGGGAAGCGAGCCTCCTCGGGGGAAGAGGAGGCAGCCCAGCCCCGTCAAGTTGAAAAGCCCTGCTTGCACGGAGCTAAGTGCGCCTCCAGTACGGCAGAGCTCTAGCTCTGCTCAGAGCCCCGATCTGGCAGAGTTCCTGGCGCGAGGCTGCTCTGCCGGGGGCTAGCCTTGCCCCAGACTTGCCTTGCTTTTAGGCTGCCTCTCCAGGAAGGAGCAGGCAGCAGGAGCCTGGGAGTCGCCACTGGCGCCTTTCTTGCCTCAGCTCCAATCCTGCCTTGCCTTTGCACTTAGGTCCCAGTCCTCCTTAAGGAGAGGCTTAGGGGCTGGTG
>NW_017219325.1:0-11454 GCF_001704415.2 Capra hircus | reverse complement strand
CCCATGCGAGTTGCTCGGGGCCTCTCGGGATTCCACTCCCGTCGATGCGGGCATAAGACCTTGTGTGGAGTCGTGCCGGGAACCTGAGGATTTCCTCTCCAGTGCTGACATGGATCTTGGGGTACTTCTGGAGTCTCCCCAGGGGAGTCAGTCCTCGTCTCGAGTGGGGCATGCACGTGCGCTTTCCTCCCGAGCTGTAGCAGCCAGTGTCACGCTTCCCTTCGCGTGATCAAGGGATCTGTGGCTTTTCTTTTTCCCACGAGGCTTTCCCACGAATTTTTTCCGGGCTGTCCCACGTGCCACCGTGGTGTGAGTCGATCCTCGCTTGAAAGTCGAGGCAGTGCAGGGAAAACAGGTTTCCCTGGAATGGACTGAGACATCTGGGGGACTCTGGGAATGGTGGCACGACCCTGGAGTTCCTCTCGCCTTTTCCTGTGGAGAGCGCCTCCTCTTGAGATGCGACGGGAACGCCGGGAATTCTTTCCCGACCACGCAGGGAAAGGATCCCTCCTCTCGAGCTAGGAGGCGAAACGGGGCTCCTCTGGATGTGGCGGGACTCTCGTGCTTCCTCTCGAGTGGAGACGGTATGTCGGGGAACTTCTTGAGTTGCAGCAAGGGTGTGAAGGACCCTTTGGAAGTTCCAGAGTTAGTGTGATTAGCCTCGAGACGCCTCAGCGGAAATGGGCCTCATCTCGCCTGGAGGGGAGAACCTCCTGGATTTTCTCGAGTTGCGGCAGGTGCTCTCGACTTACGACGGGGACCTCAGGGACCCGCTCTGGTGGCCTCAGGAAAGGCCAGTCCCATGCGAGTTGCTCGGGGGCCTCTCGGGATTCCTCTCCCGTCGATGCGGGGCCTAAGACCTTGTGTGGAGTCGTGCCGGAACCTGAGGATTCCTCTCCAGTGCTGACATGGATCTTGGGGTACTTCTGGAGTCTCCCCAGGGGAGTCAGTCCTCGTCTCGAGTGGGGGATGCACGTGCGCTTTCTCCCCGAGCTGTAGCAGCAGTGTCACGCTTCCCTTCGCGTGGATCAAGGGATCTGTGGCTTTCCCTCGAGGCTGGCTTTCCCACTTCCCATTTCCCACAGGGCTGTCCCACGTGCCACCGTGGTGTGAGTCGATCCTCGGCTTGAAAGTCGAGGCAGTGCAGGGAAAACAGGTTTCCTCTGGAATGGACTGAGACATCTGGGGGACTCTGGGAATGATGGCCTGGAGTTCCTCTCGCCTTTCCTGTGGAGAGCGCCTCCTCTTGAGATGCGAGGGAACGCCGGGAATTCTTTCCCGACCACGCAGGGAAAGGATCCCTCCTCTCGAGCTAGGAGGCGGAAACGGGGCTCCTCTGGATGTGGGCGGGACTCTCGTGCTTCCTCTCGAGTGGAGACGGGTATGTCGGGGAACTTCTTGAGTTGCAGCAAGGGTGTGAAGGACCCTTTGGAAGTTCCAGATTTCGGTGTGATTAGCCTCGAGACGCCTCAGCGAAATGGGCCTCATCTCGCCTGGAGGGAACCTCCTGGATTTTCTCGAGTTGCGGCAGGTGCTCTCGACTTACGACGGGGACCTCAGGGACCGCTCTGGTGGCCTCAGGAAAGGCCAGTCCCCATGCGAGTTGCTCGGGGGCCTCTCGGGATTCCTCTCCGTCGATGCCGGGGCCTAAGACCTTGTGTGGAGTCAGTGCCGAACCTGAGGATTCCTCTCCAGTGCTGACATGGATCTTGGGTACTTCTGGAGTCTCCCCGGGGAGTCAGTCCTCGTCTCGAGTGGGATGCACGTGCGCGCTTTCCTCCCGAGCTGTAGCAGCAGTGTCACGCTTCCTTCGCGTGGATCAAGGGATCTGTGGCTTTCCCTCAGGCTTTCCCACGAGGCTTTCCACGAGGCTTTCCCACAGGGCTGTCCCACGTGCCACCGTGGTGTGAGTCGATCCTCGGCGTGAAAGTCGAGGCAGTGCAGGGAAAACAGGTTCCCTGGAATGGACTGAGACATCTGGGGACTCTGGGAATGGTGGCACGACCCTGGAGTTCCTCTCGCCTTTCCTGTGGAAAGGCCTCTCTTGAGAATGGACAGGAACGCTGGGAATTCTTTCCGGACCACGCAGGGAAAGGATCCCTCCTCTCGAGCTACAAGGCAGAAACGGGGCTCCTCTGGATGTCGGCGGACCTCATGCTTCCTCTGGAGTGGAGACGGGTATGTTGGGGAACTTCTTGAGTTGCAGCAAGGGTGTGAAGGACCTTTTGGAATTTCCAGAGGTTAGATGTGAATAGCCTCGAGACGCCTCAGCGGAAATGGGCCTCATTTCGACTGGAGGGGAGAACCTCCTGGATTTTCTCGAGTTGCGGCAGGTGCTCTCGACTTATGACGGGGCCCTCCGGGACCCGTATGGTGTCATCAGGAAAGGCCAGTCCCCATGCGAGTTGCTAGGGGGACACTCCGGATTTCTCTCCCGTCGATGCTGGGGCCTAACACCTTGTGTGGAGTCGGGGCCGGAGCCTGAGGATGCCTCTGCAGTGCTGACATGGATCTTGAGGTACTTCTGCAGTCTCCACAGGGGAGACAGTCCTCGTCTCGAGTGGGCTCATGCACCTGCACTTTCCTTCCGAGCTGTAGCAGCAGTGTCATGCTTCCCTTCGCGTGGATCAAGGGATCTGTGGATTTCCCTCCAGGCTTTCCCACGAGGCTTTCCCACGATGCTTTCCCACAGGGCTGTCCCAAGTGCCACCGTGGTGGGAGTCGATCCTCGGCGTCAAAAGCCGAGGCATTGCAGGGAAAACAGGTTCCTCTGGAATGAAATGAGGCATCTGAGGGCCTCTTGGAATGGTGACACGACCCTGGAATTCCTCTCGCATTTCCTGTGGAGAGTGCCTCCTCTTGAGATGCGATGGGAATGCCGGAAATTCTTTCCCGAACAAGCAGGGAAAGGATCCCTCATGTCCAGCTGCGAGGCGGAAACGGGCTCCTCTGGAAGCGGGCGGGACCCTCGTGCTTCCTCTCGAGTGGAGACGGGTATGTCGGAGAACTTCTTGACTTGCAACTAGGTTGTGAAGGACACTTTCGACATTCCAGAGGTTAGTTGTTCTTAGCCTCGAGACGCCTGAGCGGAAATGGGCCTCATCTCGCCTGGAGGGGAGAACCTCTTGGATTTTCTCGAGTTGCGGCAGGTGCTCTCGAGGTACAACGGAGACCTCAGGGACCCCGCTCTGGTGACCTCAGGAAAGGCCAGTCTCCCATGCGAGTTGCTACAGGGCCTCTCAGGATTCCTCTCCCTTCGATGCCGGGGCCAAAGACCTTGTGTGGAGTCGGGGCCGGAACCTGAGGATTCCTCTCCAGTACTGACATGGATCTTGGCGTAATTCTGGAGTCTCCCAAGGGGCGTCAGTCCTCGTCTCGAGTAGGGGCATGCACGTGCGCTTTCCTCCGAGCTATAACAGCAGTGTCACGCTTCCCGTCTCGTGGATCAAGGGATCTGTGGTTTCCCTCGAGTCTTTCCCGTGGGGCTTTCCCACAGTGCTATTCCACGTGCCTACCATTGTGTGAGTCGATCCTCGGCGTTAAAGTCGAAGCAGTGCAGAGAAAACAGGAACCTCCTTCCCCACAGTAGGGGGTACACTGTCCCCTTGGGCGGGTTTCTCCAGGGCACTCGCGCTGGAGGGTTGCCAGTGGAGTTGCGGGCCTCAGGCTCCACATGAGCAAAGCCCCAAATGGCATTAGCTGTCAGTCCAGAGGGTGGCCCCTCAGGTCTCTGGCTGGAGCCTTGGGCTCCAGGCAAGTCACAGCCCTCGGGGGTGGCGCTCTGGGACTGCTGTAGGGAAAGGATGCCAAGAGCTCACGGAGGAGTTGGGGAGGGGGCAGGGGGGAAACGGAGGCGAGGACAGCGAGGGATCTAGGTGGAGGCGCTGGAAGAGAGCGTCCGGTGTCCTGGAATGCCCTTGGATGACCCAGCGGGGAACAGTCAAGGCCCAGGGACTTGTGGAATGTGAAAAGGCGGGAAACCCCAGAGCAAGGCAGGCTGGGGAAGGGGGCATGGGCGGCCAGTTCAAACGGACCTAGGGGCGTTTCCTAGGTGGTGAGCTCCCTTGGCACTGCTGAGGGCCCCTGATTGATCCACCCTGGGTTGATCCCACCCCCCTCGGCGAGGCAGGGCCACAAACCAAAGCCCCCGAAGTGCCCGCCCACCCCGACGAGGATCTTGGCAGTCCGGGCCACAGCCATGCCCGGGAAAAGCCCACTCGCTCCACGGGACTCCGTCCAGGGTCTCTGCTTGGAAAGAGGCCAGGGGCGGCACCCTCCATCTACCCACCCAAACCCTATTGACTGTCAATGGGGGCGGAGCCGCCTCCCGCTCTCCAGAGTCCTGAGCTGCTTGGTCCCCGCCCACTCGGCCAGCAGTCTGCAGCGTGCCCGTGTGCCTCTCCCACCATGGCTTTGTCCGGCTCCTCCAGCACCTCAAGCGGTACGTTTGCCCTCGGTCCCTGGGGTCGGATCACGTCTCAGGGGATTTGCGGGTGGCCCGGGCAAAGGCTCTTGGCCAACGTGTCGACCCCCCCCCCGTCCGAGTACGGTGGGGACCCATCTCCCGGGCCCGGGGTTCCTAGGCGTCAGGTGTGCCCAAAGTCGGAGGGCGTGGCATCGTTCGTTCATCTTGGCTCCTTTGCACACACATGGCTTCTCCCTTCTCTTTTCTGGGAAGACAGTGTTGTTTCAGGGGGCGCGCTGAGGGGGGCGTGGGCCGGGGTTGGGAGGTGGTTGGAGCGGGTGCTGTTTTGGGATGAGGCCCTTTATCCTCACATCTTCCTGTGGGAATGGGAGTCGGGGAGCTCTGCGGCCTTGCTGCCTTCAGTGGTTTCCTCTGCACAGGGGCCTAGTGGCTTCTGCCTTCTGTCAGGCGTTACCGGGTTTGGGCTTCGCTTTGGGGGCGTTGGCCTTTGCCTTGGCCTGGGCCTTGGCCTTGCCCTTGGCGTGTTGCCCTTGCCCTTGCCCTTGGACTTGGCCTTACCTTGCCCTTGCCCTTGCCCTTGAACTTGACCTTGGGACCTTGAACTTGACCCTTGACCTTGACCTTGACCTTGAACTTGACCTTCACCTTGAACTTGACCCTGACCTTGAACTTGAACTTGACCTTGAACTTGAACTTGACCTTGACCTTGACCTTGACCAACAACGGTAGACCTCCAGATTTGCTCAGAGCACCGGAGGTCCTGAGGTAGGGCCCTGTATCTCCCCTTCCCTTTGTGATCATTGCAAAGACATTCCTAGCTGATAGCCCATGAAGAAGCCAGCAGTGGGAGTGTGTTTGACACGACTGTGCGCCTTCCTGGCCTCAACTCCACAAGGGGCCTTACCTCTCGAAGTAGGCCCCATGTCCCCTTGGGGAGGGTGTCATGCCTCTTTTCTCCTCACTGCCAAAGGGTGGAGCCAAGCTCGCTCTGTCAGAGGTACAAAAACATCAAATGAATGGATTTTCAACCTCTTTGCTAGGCTGCACCCTTTCAGGGCCCACTTTACTGAAACAGGTGCTCTGTGGCCCGTGGTTGGGTATGCAGGTTCACAAACAGGGTGAGATCCTGTGCAAGCCAAGAATTTTCCTGAAAGACCTAGGCTCACTAGAGCTCTCCTCCAGAGCAAAGGGGATAGAGGGGATGTATGGAGGAGTCTTTGCCTTTCCCTGTGAGTGTGGGGATACTCCCTACGGCCCCAAGCTCAGGGATAACTGCCTCTAAGAAAGGAATGGCAAGAAGCACTATTCTTGAGGTTGGGACAGGGAGTTCGGCAGCATGTGGGGAAAGAAAGACTTCTTCGGTGGAAGAAGAGGCAACCACTGCGGGTGTGTTTGCAAGCCTCTATTTGGAAGGAACAGGTTTGCTTATACAACTCAAGACAACCCGCTCTGGTGGCCTCAGGAAAGGCCAGTCCCCATGCAAGTTCCTTGAGGGCCTCTTCGGGATTCCTCTCCCGTCGATGCCGGGGCCTAAAGACCTGTGTGGAGTCGGTGCCGGAACCTGAGGTTTCCTCTCCAGTGCTGACATGGATCTTGGGGTACATCTGGAGTCTCCCCAGGGGAGTCAATCCTCGTCTCGAGTGGGGGCATGCACGTGCGCTTTCCTCCGCGAGCTGTAGCAGCAGTGGCACGCTTCCCGTCAAGTGGATCAAGGGATCTGTGGCTTTTCCCTCGAGGCTTTCCCACGAGGCTTTCCCACGAGTCTTTCCCACAGGGCTGTCCCACGTGCCAACGTGGTGTGAGTCGATCCTTGGCTTGAAAGTCTAGGCAGTGCAGGGAAAACAGGTTTCGCCTGAAATGGACTGAGACATCTGGAGGACTCTGGAGAATGGTGGCAGGGACCCTGGAGTTCCTCTCGCCTTTCCTGTGGAGAGCGCCTCCTCTTGAGATGCACGGGACGCCGGGAATTCTTTCCCTTCCACGCAGGGAAAGGATCCCTCCTCTCGAGCTAGGAGGTCGGAAACGGGGCTCCTGTGGATGTGGGCAGGACTCTTGTGCTTCCTCTCAAGTGGGAACGGGTATGTCGGGGATCTTCTTGAGTTGCAGCAAGGGTGGTGAAGGACCCTTTGGAAGTTCCAGAGTTTAGGTGTGATAAGCCTCGAGACGACTCAGCGGAAATGGGCCTCATCTCGCCTGGAGGGGAGGACCTCCTGGATTTTCTCGAGTTGTGGCAGGTGCTCTTGACTTATGACGGGGACGTCAGGGACCCGCTCTGGTGGCCTCAGGAAAGGCCAGTCCCCATGCGAGTTGTTCGGGGCCTCTCGGGATTCCTCTCCGTCGATGCCGGGGCCTAAGACCTTGTGTGGAGTCAGTGCCGGAACCTGAGGTTTCTCTCCTGTGCTGACATGGATCTTGGGGTACTTCTGGAGTCTCCCCAGGGGAGTCAGTCCTGATCTCGAGTGGGGGCATGCACGTGCGCTTTCCTCCCGAGCTGTAGCACCAGTGGCACGCTTCCCGTCGAGTGGATCAAGGGATCTGTGGCTTTCCCTCGAGGCTTTCCCACGAGGCTTTTCCACGAGTCTTTCCCACAGGGCTGTCCCATGAGCCACCGTGGTGTGAGTCGATCCTCGGCTTGAAAGTCGAGGCAGTGCAGGGAAAACAGGTTTCCCTGGAATGGACTGAGACCTCTGGGGGACTCTGGGAATGGTGGCACGACCCTGGAGTTCCTCTCGCCTTTCCTGTGGAGAGCGCCTCCTCTTGAGATGCATTGGGAACGCCGGGAATTCTTTCCCTACCACGCAGGGAAAGGATACCTCCTCTCGAGCTAGGAGGTGGAAACGGGGTCCTTGATGTGGGCTGCACTCTCGTGCTTCCTCTCGAGTGGAAACGGGTATGTCGGGGAAATTTTTGAGTTGCAGCAAGGGTGTGAAGGACCTTTGGAAGGTCGAGAGGTTAAGTGTGATTAGCCTCGAGACATATCAGCGGAAATGGGCCTCATCTCGCCTGGAGGGGAGAACCTCCTGGATTTTCCCAAGTTGCGGCAGGTGCTCTCGACTTACGACGGGGACCTCAGGGACCCGCTCTGGTGGCCTCAGGAAAGGCCAGTCCCCATGCGAGTTGCTCGGGGCCTCGCGGGATTCCTCTCCCGTCGATGCCGCGGCCTAAGACCTTGTGTGGAGTCGGTGCCAGAACCTGAGGATTCCTTTCCAGTGCTGACATGGATCTTGGGGTACTTCTGGAGTCTCACCAGGGAAGTCAGTCCTCGCCTTGAGTAGGGGCATGCACGTGCGCATTCCTCCGAGCTGTAGTAGCAGTGTCACGCTTCCTTCGCGTGGATCAAGGGATCTGTGGCTATCCCTCGAGGCTTTCCTACGAGGCTTTCCCACGAGGCTTTTTTCCACGAGGCTTTAGCACAGGGCTGTCCCATGAGCCACCGTGGTGTGAGTCGATCCTCGGCTTGAAAGTCGAGGCAGTGCAGGGAAAACAGGTTTCCCTGGAATGGACTGTGACATCTGGGGACTCTGGGAATGGTGGCACGACCCTGGAGTTCCTCTCGCCTTTCCTGTGAGTGCGCCTCCTCTTGAGATGCTAGGAACGCCGGGAATTCTTTCCCGACCACGCAGGGAAAGGATCCTCCTCTCGAGCTAGGAGGCGGAAACGGGCTCCTCTGGATGTGGGCGGGACTCTCGTGCTTCCTCTCGAGTGGAGACGGGTATGTCGGGGAACTTCTTGAGTTGCAGCAAGGGTGTGAAGGACCTTTGGAAGTTCCAGAGTTAGGTGTGATTAGCCTCGAGACGTCAGCGGAAATGGGCCTCATCTCGCCTGGAGGGGAGAACCTCCTGGATTTTCTCAAGTTGCGGCAGGTGCTCTCGACTTACGACGGGGACCTCAGGGACCCCTCTGGTGGCCTCAGGAAAGGCCAGTCCCCATGCGAGTAGCTCGGGGTCCTCTCGGATTCCTCTCCCGTCGATGCCGGGCCTAAGACCTTGTGTGGAGTCGTGCCGAACCTGAGGTTCCTCTCCAGTGCTGACATGGATCTTGGGCTACTTCTAGAGTCTCCCCAGGGGAGTCAGTCCTCGTCTCGAGTGGGGACATGCACGTGCGCTTTCCTCCCGAGCTGTAGCAGAAGTGGCACGCTTCCCGTCGAGTGGATCAAGGGATCTGTGCTAAGGCTTTCCCCTTTCTTTTTTTGTCCCACGTGCCATGGTGTGAGTCGATCCTCGGCTTGAAAGTCCAGTGCAGGGAAAACAGGTTTCCCTGGAATGGACTGTGACATCTGGGGACTCTGGGAATGGTGGCACGACCCTGGAGTTCCTCTCGCCTTTCCTGTGAAGTGCGCCTCCTCTTGAGATGCCGCCGGGAATTCTTTACTGACCACGCAGGGAAAGGATCCAGCTAGGAGTCCTCTGGATCGGGACTCGGAGTGGAGACGGGTATGTCGGGGAACTTCTTGAGTTGCAACAAGGCCTCCCTCGATTCAGCGGAAATGGGCCTCATCTCGCCTGGAGGGGAGAACCTCCTGGATTTTCTCAAGGTGCTCTCGACTTACCGTCAGGGTCCCCCTCTGGTGGCCTCAGGAAAGGCCAGTCCCCATGCGAGTAGCAGTCGATTAAGACCTTGCGGTGCCGGAAACTGAGGTTTCCTCTCCAGTGCTGACATGGATCTTGGGCTACTTCTAGAGTCTCCCCAGGGGAGTCAGTCCTCGTCTCGAGTGGGACATGCACGTGCGCTTTCCTCCCGAGCTGTAGCAGAAGTGGCACGCTTCCCGTCGAGTGGATCAAGGGATCTGTGGCTTTCCCTCGAGTCTTTCCCATGAGGCTTTCCCACAGGGCTTTTCCACGTGCCACCATGGTGTGAGTCGATCCTCAGCGTGAAAGTCGAACCAGTGCAGGGAAAACAGGTACACAGTAGGAGGTACACTGTCCCCTTGGGCGGGTATCTCCAGGGCACTAACGCTGGGGTTCCCCGCGGAAGTGCGGGCCTTAGGCTCCACGTGAGAAAAGCCCCAAATGGCATTAGCTGCCAGTCCAGACGCTGGCCCCTCAGGGCTCTGGCCGGAGCCTTGGGCTCCAGGCACTCAAAGCCCTCGGGGGTGGCGCTCTGGGACTGCTGTAGGGAAATGACGCCAAGAGCCCACGGAGGAGTTGGGGAGGGGGCAGGGGGGAAACGGAGGCGAGGACAGCGAGGGATCTAGGTGGAGGCACTGGAGAGAGCGTCCGGTGTCCCGGAATGCCTCGGAGGAGACAGCGGGGGACAGTCGAGGCCCAGGGACCTGTGGAATGTGAAAAGGCGGGAAACCCCAGAGCAAGGCAGGCTGGGGAAGGGGGCGTTGGTGGCCAATTCAAAGGGACCTAGGGGCGTTTCCTGGGCGGTGAGCTCCCTTGGCACTGCTGAGGGCCCCTGATTGATCCACCCGGGGTTGATCCCACCCCCCGCTGCGAGGGAGGCCACAAACCAAAGCCCCGAACTGCCCGCCCACCCCAACGGGGATCTTGGCGGTCCGGGGCACAGTTGTGCCCGGGAAAAGCCCACTCGCTCCACGGGACTCCGTCCAGGGTCTCTGCTTGGAAAGAGGCCCAGGGCGGCACCCTCCATCTACCCACCCAAACCCTATTGACGTCAATGGGGGCGGAGCCGTCTCCTGCTCTCCAGAGCCCTGAGCTGCTGGGTCCCCGCCCACTCGGCCAGCAGTCTGCAGCGTGCCCGTGTGCCTCTCCCAACATGGCTTCGTCCAGCTCCTCCAGCACCTCAAGCGGTACATTTGCCCTCGTCCCTGGGGTCGGATCACGTCTCAGGGGATTTGCGGGTGGCCCGGGCAAGGGCTGTCGGCCAACGTGTCGACCCCCCTCCCACCCGAGAATGTCGGGGACCCTTCGGCCGGGCCCGCGTTCCGAGGCGTCAGGTGTGCCCAAGTTGGAGGGCGTGGTATCGTTCGTTCATCTTGCTCCTTTGGCACACACATGGCTTCTCCCTTCTCTTTTCTGGGAAGACAGTGTTGTTTCAGGGGGCGTGCTGCGGGAGGAGGGGGCCGGGTTTGGGGGTTGGTGGGAGCGGGTGCTGTGCTGGGATGAAGCCCTTTATCCTCACATCTTCCTGTGGGAATGGGAGTCTGGGATCTCTGTGGCCTTGCTGCCTTCAGTGGCTTCCTCTGCACAGGGGCCTAGTGGCTTCTGCCTTCTGTCAGGCGTTACGGGGTTTGGGCTTCGCTTTGGTGGCCTAGGCCTTTGCCTTGGCCTGGGCCTTGGCCTTGCCCTTGGCGTTGCCCTTGCCTTTGCCTTGGCCGTGGGCTAGGCCTTGCCTTGCCTTGCCCTTGAACTTGAACTTGACTTGACCTTGACCTTTGACCTTTGAACTTGAACTTGAACTTGAACTTGAAAACTTGAACTTGAACTTGACCTTGAACTTGAACTTGACTTGACCTTGACCTTGAACCTTGAACTTGAAACTTGACTTGAACTTGAAACTTGAACTTGAACTTGACCTTGAACTTGAACTTGAAACTTGAACTTGAACTTGACCTTGAACTTGAACTTGAACTTGAACTTGAACTTTGAACTTGAATTTGAATTTGACCTTGACCTTGACTTTGAACTTTAACCTGAACTTCACCGTGAACTTGAACTTGAACTTGACTTGACCTTGACCTTGAACTTGAACGTGAACTTGACCTTGAACTTTTGACCTTGAACTTGCACTTGACTGTGAACTTGAACTTGAATTTGACCTTGACCTTGACCTTGAACGCGACCTTGACCTTGACCAACAACGGGAGACCTCGAGATTTGCTCAGAGCACCGGAGGTCCAGAGGCAGGGCCCTGTATCTCCCCTTCCCTTTGTGATCATTGCAAAGACATTCCTAGCTGATAGCGGGAGTGCCCATGAAGAAGCAAGCAGTGGGAGTGTGTTTGACACGACTGTGTGCCTTCCTGGCCTCAACTCCACAAGGGGCCTTTCCTCTCGAAGTAGGCCCCATGTCCCCTTGGGGAGGGTGTTCATCCTCTTTTCTGCCTCACTGCAAAGGTGGAGC
>NW_017219324.1:0-11454 GCF_001704415.2 Capra hircus | reverse complement strand
ACCACCATTCCAAGAGTCCCCCAGATGTCACAGTCCATTCCAGAGGAACCTGTTTCCCTGCACTGCCTCGACTTTCAAGCCGAGGATCGACTCACACCATGGTGGCAGGTGGGACAGCCCTGTGGGAAAGACTCTTGGGAAAGCCTTGAAGGAAAGACTTGAGGTGAAAGCTACAGATCCCTTGACCACGCGTTAGGAAGCGTGACACTGCTGCTACAGCTCGGAGGAAAGCGCACGTGCATGCCCACACTCGAGACGAGGACTGACTTCCCTGGGAGACTCCAGAAGTACCCCAAGAACCATGTCAGCACTGGAGAGGAATCCTCAGGATCCGGCCTCGACTCCACACAAGGTCTTAGGCCCCGGCATCGACCCAAGAGGAATCCCGAGAGTCCCCCTGGCAACTTGCATGGGACTGCCTTTCCTGAGGCCACGAGACAGGTTCCCTGAGGTCCCCGTCGTAATTCGAGAGCACCTGCCGTAACTCGAGAAAATCCAGGAGGTTCTCCACTACAGCAAAATGAGCCTATTTCCACTGACGCATCTAGAGCTAAGCACACCTAACCTCTGCGAACTTCCAATGGTTCCTTCACACACTTGCTGCAACTCAAAGCTTCCCGACATACCCGTCTACACTCAAAGGAAGCACGAGGTACCCCCACATCCAGAGAAGCCCCGATCCCCCCTCGAGGCTCCAAAGGAGAGATCTTTTTAACTGCTTGCATTTCCCGAGTCAAAGACCTTGTGTTTGAGTTGGACCGGAAACTGAGGATTCCTCTCCAGTGCTGACGTGAATTTTGGGTACTTCTGGACTCTCCCTAGGGAGTCAGTCCTCGTCTCGAGTGGGGAAATGCACGTGGCTTTCCTCCCTAACGGTGGCAGCAGTGTCATGCTACCCGACGGTGGATCAAGGGATGTGTGGCTTTCCCTGTAGGATTTCCCATGAGGCTTTCTAACACACAGGGCTGTCCCACGTGCCACCGTGTGTGAGTCGATCCTCGACGTGACAGTCAAGGCAGTGCAGGTAAAAGAGTTTCCTTTGGAATGGACTCAGTCCTCTGGGGGACTCTTGGAATGGTGGCACGACCCTGGAGTTCCTCTCGCCTTTCCTGTGGAGAGCGCTTCCTCTTGGATGCGACGGGAATGCCAGGAATTCTTTCCGACCACGCAGGGAAAGGATCCCTCATCTCGAGCTACAAGGAGGAAAAGGGCCTTCTCTGGATGTGCAAGGACGCTCGCGCTTCCTCTCGAGTGGACAAGGGTATGTCGGGGAACTTCTTGAGTTGCAGCAAGGGTGTGAAGGACCCTATGAAGTTCCAAAGGTTAGATGTGATTAGCCTCGAGTCGCCTCAGCGGAAATGGGCCACATCTAGCCTGGAGGGGAGAATCTCCAGGATTTTCCTCGAGTTGCGGCAGGTGCTCTCGACTTACGACGGAAACCTCAGGGACCCGCTCTGGTGGCCTCAGGAAAGGCCAGTCCCCAGGCGAGTTGCTCGGGGGCCTCTCGGGCCTCTCGGGTTTCCTCTCCCTTCGATGCTGGTGCCTAAGATCTTGTAGAGTCGGTGCCGGAACCTGAGCATTCCTCTCCAGTGTTGACATGGTTTTGGGGTACTTCTGGAGTCTCCCCAGGGAGTCATTCCTCGTCCCCAGTGGGGGCATGCACGTTCACTTTCCTCCTGAGCTGTAGCAGCAGTGTCACGCTTCCCTTCACGGATCAAGGGATCTGTGGCTTTCCAAGGAGGCTTTCCACGAGCTTTCCCACGAGGCTTTCCACAGGGTTGTCCCAAAGTGCCACCGAGGTGTGAGTCGATCCTCGGCTTGAAAGTCAAGGCAGTGCAGGGAAAACAGGTTTCCCTGGAATGGACTGAGACATCTGGGGGACTCTGGGAATGGTGGAACGACCCTGAGTTCCTCTTGCCTTTCCTGTGGAGAGCGGCTCCTCTTGAGATGCGACGGAACGCCAGGAATTCTTTCCCCACCACGCAGGGAAAGGATCCTCCTCTGGAGCTAGGAGGCGAAACGGGCTCCTCTGGATGTGGGCGGAACTCTCGTGCTTCCTCTCGATTGGAGACGGGGTATGTCAGGGAACTTCTTGAGTTGCAGCAAGAGTGTGAAGGACCCTTGGAAGTTCCAGAGGTTAGGTGTGACTAGCCTCGAGACGCCTCAGCGGAAATGGGCCTCATCTCGCCCGGAGGGGAGAACCTCCTGGATTTTCTCGAGTTGCGGCAGTGCTCTCAACTTACGACGGGAACCATCAGGTACCCGCTCTGGTGGCCTCAGGAAACGCCAGTCCCCATACGAGTTGCTCGGGGCCTGTCCGGTTTTCTCCCTTCGATGCCGGGGCCTAAGATCTTTGTGGTGTGGGTGCCGGAATCTGAGGATTCCTCTCCAGTGCTGACATGGATCTTGGGGTACTTCTGGAGTCTCCCCAGGGGAGTCAGTCCTCGTCTCGAGTGGGGGCATGCACGTTCGCATTCCTCCCGAGCTGTACCAGCAGTGTCATGCATTCATAGGCGTGGATCAAGGGATCTGTGGCTTTCGATGAGGCTTTCCCACGAGGCTTTCCCACAGGGCAGTCCACGTGCCAACGTGGTGTGAGTCGATCGTCGCCTTGAAGTCGAGGCAGTGCAGGGAAAACAGGTTTCCCTGGAATGGACTGATATACCTGGGGGACTCGGGAATGTGGAACTACCCTGGAGTTCTTCTCGCCTTTCCTGTGGAGAGCGCCTCCTTTGAGATGCGACGGGAATGCCGGGAATTTTCCCGACCACACAGGGAAAGTATACCTCCTCTCGAGCAAGGAGGGCGGAAAACGGGCTCCTCTGGATGTGGGCGGGGACTCTCGTGCTTCCTCTCGAGTGGAGACCGGGTATGTCGGGGAACTTCTTGAGTTGCAGCAAGGGTGAAGGACCCTTTTAAAACTTGCAGATATTCGATGTGATTAGCCTCGAGACGCCTCAGCGGAAATGGGCCTCATCTCGCCTGGAGGGGAGAACCTCCTGGATTTTCTCGAGTTGGCAGGTGCTCTCGACTTACGATGGGGACATCAGGGACCCGCTCTGGTGGCCTCACGAAAGGCCAGTCCCCATGAGAGTTGGTGGGGCCTCTCGGGAACCCTTTCCCGTCGATGCCAGGGCCTAAGACCCTGTGTGGAGTCGGTGTCGACCTGAGGATTCCTCTCCAGTGCTGACATGGATCTTGGGGTACTTCTGGAGTCTCCCCAGGGGAGTCAGTCCTCGTCTCGATGGGGGCATGCACGTGCGCTTTCCCCCCGAGCTGTAGCAGCAGTGTCACGCTTCCCTTTGCGTGGATCAAGGGATGTGGCTTTCCCTCGAGGCTTTCCCACGAGGCTCTCACGAACTATCCACAAGGCTGTCCCACGTGCACCGTGGTGTGAGTCGATCCTCGGCTTGAAAGTCGAGGCAGTGCAGGGAAAACTGGTTTCCCTAGAATGGACTGAGACATCTGGGGACTCTGGAATGGTGCACGACCCAGGAGTTCCTCTCGCCTTCCTGTGGAGAGTGCCTCTTCTGAGTTGCGACGGGAACGTGGGAATTCATTCCCGACCACGATGGAAAGGATCCTCCTCTCGAGCTTGGAGCGGAAATGGGGCTCCTTTGATGTGGGGGAACTCTCGGCTTCCTCTCAATTGGAGACGGTATGTCGGGAACTTCTTGAGTTGCAGCAAGGGTGTGAATGACCCTTCGAAGTTCCAGAGGTTAGGTGTGATTAGCCTCGAGACGCCTCAGCGGAAATGGGCCTCATCTCGCCTGGAGGGAGAACCTCCTGGATTGTCTCGCGTTGCGGCAGGTGCTCTCGACTTACGACGGGGACCTCAGGGACCCGCTCTGGTGGCCTCAGGAAAGCCAGTCCCATGCGAATTGCTCGGGGGCCTCTCGGGATTCTCTCCCTCGATGCCGTGGCCTAAGATCTTGTGTGGAAGGTGCCGGACCTGAGGATTTCTCCAGTGCTGACATGGATCTTGGGGTACTTCTGGAGTACCCCAGGGGATCAGTCCTCGTCTCGAGTCGGGGCATGCACGTGCGCTTTCCTCCCGAGCTGTAGCAGCAGTGTCACGCTTCCATTCGCGAGGATCAAGGGATCAGGGGCTTTCCCTCGAGGCTTTCCAATGAGGCTTTCCCACGAGGCTTTCCCACAGGGCTGCTCCACGTGCCACCATGGTGTGAGTCGATCCTCGCTTGAAAGTCGAGCAGTGCAGGGAAAACAGGTTTCCCTGGAATGGACTGAGACATCTGGGGGATCTTGAATGGTGGCACGACCCTGGAGTTCCTCTCGGCCTTTCCTGTGGAGAGCGCCTCCTCGTGAGATGCGACGGGAACGCCAGGAATTCTTTCCCTACCAGGCAGGGAAAGGATCCCTCCTCTCGAGCAGGAGGCGACAAGGGGCTCTCTGGATGTGGGCGGGACTCTCGTGCTTCCTCTCCAGTGGAGACGGGTATGTCGGGGGAACTTCTTGAGTTGCAGCAAGGGTGTGAAGGACCCTTAGGAAGTTCCAGAGGTTAGGTGTGATTAGCCTCGAGACCCTCAGCGGAAATGGGCCTCATCTCGCCTGGAGGGGAGAACCTCCTGGATTTTCTCGGAGTTGCATCAGGTGCTCTCGACTTACGACGGGACCTCAGGGACCCGCTCTGGTGGCCCCAAGAAAGGCCAATCCCCATGCGAGTTGCTCTGGGGCCTCTCGGGATTCCTCTCCCGTCGATGCCGGGGCCTAAGACCTTGTGTGGAGTCGGTGCCAGAACCTGAGGATTCCTCTCCAGTGCTGACATGGATCTTGGGGTACTTCTGGAGTCTCGCCAGGGGAGTCAGACCTCGTTTCGAGTGGGGCATGCACGTGCGCTTTCCTCCGGAGCTGTAGCAGCAGTATCACGCTTCCCTTTGCATGATCAGGGATCTGTAGCTTCCCCTCGAGGCTTTCCCACTAGGCCTTCCCATGAGCTTTCCCACAGGGCTGTCCCACGTGCCACCGGTGGTGTGAGTCGATCCTCGGCTTGAAAGTCGAGGCAGTGCAGGGAAAACAGGTTTCCCTGGAATGGACTGAGAAATCTGGGGGACTCTGGGAATGGTGGCACGACCTGGAGTTCCTCTCGCCTTTCCTGTGGAGAGCGCCTCCTCTTGAGATGCGACGGGCACGCCGGGATTCTTTCCCAAACACGCAGGGAAAGGATCCCCCCTGTCGAGCTAGGAGGAGGAAACGGGGCTCCTCTGGATGTGGGCGCGTCTCTCGTGCTTCTCTCGAGTGGAGACGGGTATGTCGGGGAACTTCTTGAGTTGCAGCAACGGTGTGAAGGACCCTTTGGAAGTTCCAGGAAGTTTGGTGTGATTAGCCTCGAGAGGACTCAGCGGAAATGGGCCTCCTCTCGCCTGGAGTGGAGAACCTCCTGGATTTTCTCGAGTTGCGGCCGGTGCTCTCGACTTACGACGGGGACCTCAGGGACCCGCTCTGGTGGCCTCAAGAAAGGCCAGTCCCCAGGAGAGTTGCTTGGGGGGCTCTCGGGATTCCTCTGCCGTCAATGTCGGTACCTAAGACCTTGTGTGGAGTCCGTGCCGGAACCTGAGGATTCCTCTCCAGTGCTGACATGGACCTTGGGGTACTTCTGGGGTCTCCCCAGGGGAGTCATTCCTCGTCTCGATGGGGGACATGCACGTGCGCTTTCCTGCCGAGCTGTTGCAGCAGTGTCACGATTCCCTTCGCGTGGATCAAGGTATCTGTGGCTTTCCCTAGAGCTTTCCCACTAGGCCTTCCCACGAGGCTTTCCCACAGGGCTGTCCCACGTGCCACCGTGGTGTGAGTTGATCCTCGCTTGAAAGTGGAGGCAGTGCAGGGAAAACAGGTTTCCCTGGAATGGACTGAGACATCTGGGGGACTCTGGGAATGGTGGCACGACCCTGGAGTTCCTCTCGCCTTTTCCTGTGGATAGTGCCTGCACTTGAGATGCGACGGGAACGCCAGGATTTCTTTCCCGACCACGCAGGGAAAGGATCCCTCCTCTCGAGCTAGGAGGCGGAAATGGGGCTCTTCTGGATGTGGGCGGGACTTTCGTGCTTCCTCTAGAGTGGAGACGGGTATGTCGGGGAACTTCTTGAGTTGCAGCAAGGGTGTGAAGGACCCTTTGGAAGTTCCAGAGGTTAGGTGTGATTATCCTTCAGACGCCTCAGCGTAAATGGGCCTCATCTCGCCTGGAGGGGAGAACCTCCTGGATTTTCTCGAGTTGCGTCAGGTGCTCTCGACTTACGACGGGGACCTCAGGGACCCGCTCTGGTGGCCCCAAGAATGGCCAATCCCCATGCGAGTTGCTCTGGGGCCTCTCGGGATTCCTCTCCCGTCGATGCCGGGGGCCTAAGACCTTGTGTGGAGTCGGTGCCAGAACCTGAGGATTCCTCTCCAGTGCTGACATGGATCTTGGGGTACTTCTGGAGTCTCGCCAGGGGAGTCAGACCTCGTTTCGAGAGGGGGCATGCACGTGCGCTTTCCTGCTGAGCTGTAGCAGCAGTGTCACGCTTCCCTTCGCGTGGATCAAGGGATCTGTGGCTTTCCCTAGAGCTTTCCCACTTGGCCTTCCCACGAGGCTTCCCCACAGGGCTGTCCCACGTACCACCGTGGTGTGAGTCGATCCTCCGCTAGAAAGTCGAGGCACTGCAGGGAAAACAGGTTTCCCTGGAATGGACTGAGACATCTGGGGGACTCTGGAATGGTGGCACGACCCTGGAGTTCCTCGGGCCTGTCCTGTGGAGAATGCTTCCTCATGAGATGCGCCGGGATCGCCGGGAATTCTTTCCCAACCACGCAGGGAAAGGATCCCTCCTCACGAGCTAGGAGGCACAAACGGGGCTCCTCTGAATGTGGGCGGGACTCTCGTGCTTCCTCTCGAGTGGAGACGGGTACGTCGGGAACTACTTGAGTTGCAGCAAGGTTGTGAAGGACCCTTAGGAAGTTCTAGAGGTAAGGTGTGATTAGCCTCGAGACCTCTCAGCTGAAATGGGCCTCATCTCGCCTGGAGGGAGAACCTCCTGGATTTTCTCGAATTGCGGCAGGTGCTCTCGACTTACGACGGGGACCACAGGGACACGCTCTGGTGGCCTCAGGAAAGGCCAGTCCCCATGCGAGTTGCTCGGGGGCCTCTCGGGATTCCTCTCCCTTCGATGCCGGGGCCTAAGGTCTTGTGTGGAGTCGGTGCCGGAACCTGAGGATTCCCCTCCAGTGTTCACATGGATCTTGGGGTACTTCTGGAGTCTCCCCAGGGAAGTTAGTCATCGTCTCGTGTGGGGGCATGCACCTGCGCTTTCCTCCCTAGCTGTAGCAGCAGTGTCATGCTCCCGTCGCGTGGATCAAGGGATCGGTGGCTTTCCCTCGAGGCTTTCCCACGAGACTTTCCCACAGGGCTGTCCCACGTGCCACCGTGGTGTGAGTCTATCCTCAGCTTGAAAGTCGAGGCAGTGCAGGGAAAACAGGTTTCCCTGGAATGGACTGAGACATCTGGGGGACTCTGGGAATCGTGGCACCACCGTGGAGTTCCTCTCGCCTTTCCTGTGGAGAGCGCCTCCTCTTGAGATGCGAGGGGAACGCCCGGAATTTTTTCCCGAACACGCAGTGAAAGGTTCCCTCCTCAAGAGCTAGGAGGCGGAAACGGGGCTCCTCTGGATGTGATCGGGACTCTCCTGCTTCCTCTCAAGTGGAGACGGGTATGTCGGGGAACTTATTGAGTTGCAGCAAGGGTGTGTATGACCCTTTGGAAGTTCCAGAAGTTAGCTGTGATTAGCCTCGAGACACCTCAGCGGAAATGGGCCTCATCTCGCCTGGAGGGGAAAACCTCCTGGATTTTCTCCAGTTGCGGCAGGTGCTCTGGACTTACGAAGGGGACTTTAGGGACCCGATCTGGTTTCCTCAGGAAAGGCCAGTCCCCATGCGAGTTGCTCGGGGGCCTCTCGGGATTCCTCTTCCGTCGATGCTGGGGCCTAAGTCCTTGTGTGGAGTCCGTGCCGGAACCTGAGGATTCCTTTCCAGTGCTGACATGAATCTCGGGGTACTTCTGGAGTCTCCCCAGGGGAGTCAGTCCTTGTCTCGAGTGGGGGCCAGCACATGAGCTTTCCTCCCGAATGTAGCAGCAGTTTCGCGCTTTCCTTCGCGTGGATCAAGGGGATCTGTGGCTTTCCCTCGAGGCTTACCCTTGAGGCTTTCGCACAGGGCTGTCCCACAGCCACCGTGGCGTGAGTCGATCCTCGGCTTGAAAGTCGAGGCAGTGCAGGGAAATCAGTTTTCCCTGGAATGAAATGAGACATCTGGGGGAGTCTGGGAATGGTGGCACGACCCTGGAGTTCGTCTCGCCTTTCCTGTGGAGAGCGCCTCCTCTTGAGATGCGACAGGAACGCCGGTAATTCTTTCCCGTACACCCAGCGATTGGATCCCTCCTCTCGAGCTAGAAGACGGAAATGGGGCTTCTCTGGATGTGGGCGCGGACTTTCGTGCTTCCTCTCGAGTGGAGACGGGTATGTCGGGGAACTTCTTGAGTTGCAGCAAGGGTGTGAAGGACCCTTTGGAAGTTCCAGAGGCTAGGTGTCATTAGCCTCGAGATGCCTCAGCGGAAATGGGCCTCATCTCGCCTGGAGGGGAGAACCTCCTGGATTTTCTCGAGTTGCGGCAGGTGCTCTCGCCTTACGATGGGGACCTCAGGGACCCGCTCTGGTGGCCTCAGGAAAGGCCAGTCCCCATGCGAGTTGCTCGGGGGCCCTCTCGGGATTCCTCTCCCGTCGATGCCCGGGCCTAAGACCTTGTGTGGAGTCGGTGCCGGGACCTGAGGCATCCTCTCCAGTGCTGACATGGATCCTGGAATACTCTGGAGTCTCCCCAGGGAAGTCAGTCCTCGTCTCGTTTGGGGGCATTCACGTGCGCTTTCCTCCCGAGCTGTAGCACAGTGTTACGCTTCCCTTCGCGTGGATCAAGGGATCTGTGGCTTTCCCTCGAGGCTTTCCAGCAGTCTTTCCCACGAGGCTTTCCCACAGGGCTGTCCCACGTGCCATCGTAGTGTGAGTCGATCCTCCGCTTGAAAGTCGAGGCAGTGCCAGGAAAACAGCTTTCCCTGAAATGGACTGAGACATCTGGGGGACTCTGGGAATGGTGGCACGACCCTGGAGTTCCTCTCGCCTTTCCTGTGGAGAGCGCATCCTCTTGAGATGAGACGGGATCGCCGGGAATTCTTTCCCGACCACGCAGGGAAAGGATCCCTCCTCTCGAGCTAGGAGGTGGAAACGGGGCTCCTCTGGATGTGGGCGGGACTCTCGTGCTTCCTCTCGAGTGGAGACGGGTATGTCGGGGAACTTCTTGAGTTGCAGCAAGGGTGTGAAGGACCCTTTGGAAGTTTCAGAGGTTAGGTGTGATTAGCTACAAGACGCCTCAGCGTACAAGGGCCTCATCTCGCCAGAGGGGAGAACCTCCTACATTTTCTCGATTTGCAGCAGGTGCTCTCGACTTACGACTGAGACCTCAGGGACCCCACTAGGTGTCCTCAGGAAAGACCAGTCCCCATGCGAGTTGCTCCGGGGCCTCTAAGGATTCCTGTCCCGTGGATTCCGGGCCTAAGCCCTTGTGTGGAGTCGTGCCGGAACCTGAGGATTCCTCTCCATGCTGACATGGATCTTGGGGTACTTCTGAGTCTCCCCAGGAGTCAGTCCTCGTCTCGAGTGGGGCATGCACGTGCGCTTTCCTCCCGAGCTGTAGCAGCAGTGTCACGCTTCCCTTCTCGTGTATGCAAGGGATCTGTGGCTTTCCTTTGAGGCTTTCCCACGAGGCTTTCCCACAGGGCTCTCCACGAGCCACCGTGGTGTGAGTCGATCCTTGGATTGAAAGTCGAGGCAGTGCAGGGAAACAGGTTTCCTGGAATGGACTAAGACATCTGGGGACTCTGGGAATGGTGTCACGACCCTGAAGTTCCTCTCGCCTTTCCTGTGGAGAGGGCCTCCTCTTGAGATGCGACGGGAATACCGGGAATTCTTTCCCAACACACAGGTAAAGGATCACTCCTCTCGAGCTATGAGGCGGAAACGGTGCGCCTCTGGATGTGGGCGGGACTCCCGTGCTTCGTCTCGAGTGGAGACGGGTATGTCGGGGAACTTCTTGAGTTGCAAGCAAATGGTGTGAAGGACCTTTTGGAAGTTCCAGATGTTAGATGTGATTAGCTCGAGACGCCTCAGGGGAAATGGGCCTCATCTCGCCTGGAAGGTGTGAACCTCCTGGATTTTGTCAAGTTGCGGCAGGTGCTCTCGACTTTCGAGAGGGACCTCAGGACCCGCTCAGGTGGCCTTAGAAAGACCAGTCCCCATGCGAGTTGCATGGGGGCCTCTCAGGTTCCTCTCCCGTCGATGCCGGGGCCTAAGACCTTATGTGCAGTCCGGCCGGAAGCTGATGATTCCTCTCCAGTGCTGACATGGATCTTGGGTTGCTTCTGGAGTCTCCCCAGGGGAGTCAGTCCTCGGCTCGAGTGGGGGCATGCAAGTGTGCTTTCCTCCCGAGATGTAGCAGCAGTGGCACGCTTCCCATCGCGTGGATCAAGGGATCTGTGGCTTTCCATTGAGGCTTTCCCACGAGGCTTTCAAAGGAGGCTTTCCCACAGGGCTGTCCCAAGTGCCACCATGGTGTGAGTCGATCCTCGGCTTGAAGTCGAGGCCAGTGCAGGGAAAACAGGTTTCCCTGGAATGGACTGAGACATCTGGGTGACTCAGGGCAAGGATCACGCCTCTCCAGCTATAAGGCGGAAACGGGCTCCTCTGGATGTGGGCAGGACACTCGTTCTTCCTCTCGATTGGAGACGGGTATGTAGGGGAAGTTCTTGAGTTGCAGCAATGGTGTGAAGGACCCTTTGGAAGTTCCAGAGGTTAGGTGTGATTAGCCTCGAGACGCCTCAGAGGAAATGGGACTAAGCTCGCCTGGAGAGGAGAACCTCCTGGATTTTACCCAGTTGCGGCAGGTGCTCTCGAGTTACGACGGGTCCTCAGGACCCCTCTGGTGGCCTCAGGAAAGGCCAGTCCCATGCGAGTTACCAGGGGGCCTCTAGGGATTCCTCTCCATCGATGCCGGTGCCTAAGACCTTGTGTGGAGTCGGGCCAGACCCTGAGGATGCCTCTCCAGTGCTGACATGAATCTTTCCGTACTTCTGGAGTCTCACCAGGGAAGTCAGTCCTCTTCTCGTGTGAGGGCATGCAGCTGCCATTTCCTCGCGAGCTGCAACAGCAGTGTCACGCTTGCCGACGTGTGGATCAAGGGATCTGTCGCTTTCCATTGAGGCTTTTCCCACGAGGCTTTCTAACAGGGCTGTTCCACGTGCCTCGGGGTGTGAGTCGATCCTCGCGCGCGTGAAGTCCGAGGCAGTTGGCAGGAAACAGGTTCTTCTGGAATGAACTTAGACATCTGGGGGCATACTCTTGAGAATGCTGCAAGGCCCTG
>NW_017219323.1:0-11455 GCF_001704415.2 Capra hircus | reverse complement strand
TTGTGGAAAGCCTCGCTGGAAAACCTTGTGGGAAAGCCTCGTGGGAAAGCCACAGATCCCTTGATCCACGCCAAGGGAAAGCGTGACACTGCTGCTACAGCTCG
The DNA here is from genome assembly GCF_001704415.2 of Capra hircus. Classification (NCBI taxonomy): domain Eukaryota; kingdom Metazoa; phylum Chordata; class Mammalia; order Artiodactyla; family Bovidae; genus Capra; species Capra hircus. Next base: position 11,351 of record NW_017219323.1, on the reverse strand, counting down.
GGAGGAAAGAGCACGTGCATGCCCCACTCGAGACGAGGACTGACTCCCCTGGGGAGACTCCAGAAGTACCCAAGATCCATGTCAGCACTGGAGAGTAATCTCAGGTTCGGGCACCGAACTCCACACAAGCTCTTAATCCACAGCATCGACGGGAGAGGAATCCCGAGATGCCCCGAGCAACTCGCATGGGGACTGGCCTTTCCTGAGGCCACCAGAGCGAGTCCATGAGGTCCACGTCGTAAGTCGAGAGCACATGCCGCAACTCGAGAAAATCCAGGAGGTTCTCCCCTCCAGGCGAGATGAGGCCCATTCGTGCTGAGGCGTCTCGAGGCTAATCACACCTAACCTCTGGAACATCCAAAGGGTCCTTCACACCCTTGCTGCAACTCAAGAAGTTCCCCGACATACCCGTCTCCACTCGAGAGGAAGCACGAGAGTCCCGCCCACATCCAGAGGAGCCCCGTTTTCCGCCTCCTAGCTCGAGAGGTGGGATCCTTTTCACTGCGAGTCGGAAAGAATTTCCGGCGTTTACCGTCGCATCTCAAGAGGAGGCGCTCTCCACAGAAAGGCGAGAGGAACTCCAGGGTCGTGCCACCATTCCAGAGTCCCCAGATGTCTCAGTACATTCCAGGGCAACCTGTTTCTCCCTGCACTGCCTCGACCTTCAAGATGAGGATCGACTCACACCACGGTGGCACGTGGGACAAGAAAGCCTCTGTGAAAGCCTCGTGGGAAAGCCTCGAGCGAAAGCCACAGATCCCTTGATCCACCGAAGGAAGCGTGACACTGCTGCTACAGCTCGGAGAGGAAAGCGCACGTGTGCATGCCCCCACTCGAGACGAGGACTACTCCCCTGGGAGGACTCCAGAAGTAACTCAAGATCCATGTCAGCACTGGAGAGGAATCCTCCAGGTCCGGCACCGCTCCACACAAGATCTTAGGCCCGGCATCGACGGGCGAGAGGAATCCTGAGAGGCCCCGAGCAACTCGCATGGGCCCTGGCCTTTCCCTGAGGCCACACAGCAGGTCCCTGAGTCCCCGTCGTAAGTCGAGAGCACCTGCCTGCAACTCGAGAAAATCCAGGAGGCTTCTCCCCTCCAGTCGAGATGAGGCCCATTTCGCTGAGGCGTCTCGAGGCTAATCACACCTAACCTCTGGAACTTTCAAAGGGTCCTTCACACCCTTGCTGCAACTCAAGAAGTTCCCCGACATACCCGTCTCCACTCGAAGGAAGCACGAGAGACCCGCCCTCATTCCAGAGGAGCCCGTTTCCCGCCTCCTAGCTCGAGAGAGGATCCTTCCGTGCGTGGGGAAAGAATTCCCGCATTCCCGTCGCAACTCAAGAGCAGGCGCTCTCCACAGGAAAGGCGAGAGGAACTCCAGGGTCGTGCACCATTCCCCGAGTCCCCCAGATGTCTCAGTCCATTCCAGGGAAACCTGTTTTCCCTGCCACTGCCTCGACTTCAAGCCGAGGATCGACTCACACCACGGTGGCACGTGGACAGCCCATGTGGGAAAGCCTCGAAAGCCTCGTGAAAGCCTCAGGAAAACCCTTGATCCACGCGAAGGAAGCGCGACACTGCTGCTGCAGCTCGGTGGAAAAGGCACGTGCATGCCCCACTCGAGACAAGGACCGACTCCCCTGGGGAGACTCCAGAAGTACCCCAGGTTCATGTCAGTACTGGAGAGGAAGCCTCAGGAGCAGGCCACCGACTCCACACAAGGTCCTAGCCCGGCATCGACTGGACAGGAATCCCGAGATGCCCCGCGAGAAAACTCGCATGGGGACTGGCCTTTCCTGAGGGCCACCAGAGCGGTCCCTGAGGTCCCCGTCTTAAGTCGAGAGCACCTGCCGCATCTCGAGAAAATCCAGGAGCGTCTCCCCTCCAGGCGAGATGAGGCCCATTTCAATGAGGCGTCTCGAGGCTAATAACACCACCTCTGGAACTTCCAAAGGGGTCTTCACACCCTTGCTGCAACTCAAGAAGTTTCCCCGACATACCCGTCTCCACTGGAAAGGAAGCACGAGAGTCCCGCCCACATCCAGAGGAACCCGTTTCCGCCTCTACCTCGATAGGAGGGATCCTTTCCCTGCGTGGTCGGGAAAGAATTCCCGGCGTCCCGTCGCATCTCAAGAGGATGCACTCTCCACAGGAAAGGCGAGAGGAACTCCAGGGTCGTGCCACCATTCCAGAGTCCCCCAGATGTCTCAGTCCATTCCAGGGAACCTGTTTTCCCTGCACTGCCTCGAATTTCAAGCCGAGGATCGACTCACAACACGGTGGCACGTCGCGACAGCCCTGTGGGAAAGCCTCGAGGGAAAGCCACAGATCATTTGATCCACGCGAAGGGAAGAGTGACACTGCTGCTACAGCTCAGGAGGAAAGCGCACCTGTATGCCCCCACTCGAGACGAGGACTGACTCACCTGGGGAGACTCCAGAAGTACCCAAGATCCATGACAGCACTGGAGAGGAATCCTCAGGTTCCGGTACTGACTCCACACAAGGTGTTAGCCCCGGCATCGAAGGGAGAGGAATCCGAGAGGCCCCGAGCAACTCGCATGGGGGACTGGCCTTTCCTGAGGCCACCAGAGCGGGTCCCCCCATCGTAAGTCGAGAGCACTTCAACTCGAGAAAATCCAGGAAATGTGCCTCCCAGGCGAGATGAGGCCCATTTCCACTGAGGCGTCCGAGGCTAATCACACCTAACCTGTGGAACTTCCAAAGGGTCCTTCACACCCTTGCTGCAACTCAAGAAGTTCCCCGACATACCCGTCTCCACTCGAGAGGAAGCACGAGAGTCCGCCCATATCCAGAGGAGCCCCGATTCCGCCTCCTAGCTCGAGAGAAGGGATCCTTTCCCTGCGTGGTTTGGAAAGAATTCCCGGCGTTCCCGTCGCATCTCAAGAGGAGGCGATCTCCACAGGAAAGCGAGAAGAACTCCAGGGTCGTGCCACCATTCCCAGAGTCCCCCAGATGTCTCAGTCCATTCCAGGGAAACCTGTTTTCCCTGCACTGCCCTGACTTTCAAGCGAGGATCAACTCACACAACGGTGGCACGTGGGACAGCCCTGTGGGAAAGCCTCGTGGAAAGCCTCTGGGTAAGCCTCGAGGGGAAGCCACAGATCCCTTGATCCACGCGAAGGGAATCGACACTGTTGCTACAGCTCGGAAGGAAAGCGCACGTGCATGCCCCCACTCGAGACGAGGACTGACTCCCCTGGGGACTCCAGAACTACCCCAAGATCCATCTCAGCACTGGAGCCGATGCTCAGGTTCCCGGCACCGACTCCACACAAATCTTAGGCCCCGGCATCGACGGGAGAGGAATCCCGAGAGGCCCCGAGCAACTCGCATGGGGACTGGCCTTTCCTGAGGCCATCAGAGCGGGTCCCTGAGGTCCCCGTCGAAAGTCGAGAGCCCTCCGCAACTCGAGAAATCCGAGGAGGTTCTCCCCTCCAGGCGAGATGGGCCCATTTGTGCTGAGGCGTCTCGTGGCTAATCACACCTAACATCTGGAATTCCAAAGGGTCCTTCACACCCTTGCTGCAACTCAAGAAGTTCCCCGACATACCGTCTCACTCGAGAGGAAGCACGAGAGTTCCGCCAATATCCAGAGAGCCCCGTTTCCGCCTCCTAGCTCGAGAGGAGGGATCCTTTCCTGCGTGGTGGGGAAAGAATTTCCGCGTTCCCGTCGCATCTCAAGAGAAGGCGCTCTCCACAGGAAAGGCGAGAGGAACTCCAGGATCGTGCCACCATTCCCAGAGTCCCCCAGATGTCTCAGTCCATTCCAGGGAAACCTGTTTTTCCTGCACTGCCTCGACTTTCAAGCCGAGGATCGACTTACACCACTGTGGCACGTGGGACAGCCCTGTGGGAAAACGCTCGTGGGAAAGCCTCGTGGGAAAGCCTCGTGGAAAGCCTCGTGGGAAAGCCTCGTGGGAAACCCTCAAGCGAAAGCCACAGATAACTTGTTCCATGCGAAGGGAAGCGTGACACTTCTGCTATAGCTCGGGAGGAAAGCGCACGTGCATGCCCCCACTCGCGACGAGGACTGACTCCCCTGGGGAGACTCCAGAAGCACCCCAGGATCCATGTCGGCACGGGAGAGGAATCCTCAGGTTCCAGCACCGACTCCGCACAAGGTCTTATGCCCCGGCATCGACGGGTGCGGAATCCCGGAGGCCCCGAGCAACTCGCATGGGGACTGGCCTTTCCTGAGGCCACCAGAGCGGGTCCCGGATGTCCCCGTCGTAAGTCGAGAGCACCTGCCGCAACTCGAGAAAATACAGGAGGTTCTCCCCTCTAGGCGAGATGAGGCCCATTTCCGCTCAGGCGTCTCTAGGCTAATCACACCTAAAATCTGGAACTTCCAAAGGGTCCTTCACACCTTGCTGCAACTCATGAAGTTCCCCGACATACCCGTCTCCACTCGAGAGGAAGCACGAGAGTCCCGCCCACATCCAGAGGAGCCCCATTTCCGACTCCTAGCTCGAGAGGAGGGATCCTTTCCCTGCGTGGTGGGGAAAGAATTCCCGGCGTTCCCGTCGCATCTCAAGAGGAGGCGCTTTCCACAGGAAAGGCGAGAGGAACTCCAGGGTCGTGCCACCATTCCCAGAGTCCCCAGATGTCTCAGTCCATTCCAGGGAAACGTGTTTTCCCTGCACAGCCTCGACTTTCAAGCTGAGGATCGACTCACACCACGGTGGCAAGAGGGACAGCCCTGTGGGAAAGCCTCGTGGAAAAGCCTCGTCGGAAAGCCTCGAGGGAAAGCCACAGAACCCTTGATCCACGCGAAGGGAAGTGCGACACTGCTGCTACAGCTCGGGAGGAAAGCGCACGTGCATGCCCCCACTCGAGACGAGGACTGACTCCCCTGGAGAGACTCCAGAAGTACCCCAAGATCCATGTCAGCACTGGAGAGGAATCCTCAGGTTCCGGCACCGACTCTACACAAGATCTTAGGCCCGGGCATCGATGGGAGAGGAATCCTGAGTGTCCCCGAACAACTCGCATGGGGACTGGCCTTTCATGAGGCCACCAGAGCGGGTCCCTGAGGTCGCCGTCATAAGTCGACAGCACCTACCGCATCTCGAGAAAATCCAGGAGGTTCTCCCCTCCAGGCGAGATGAGACCCATTTGTGCTGAGGCGTCTCGAGGCTAATCAGACCTAAACCTCTGGAACTTCCAAAGGGTCCTTCACAACCTTTCTGCAACTCAAGAAGTTGCCCGACATACCCGTCTCCACTCGAGAGGAAGCACGAGAGTCCCGCCCACATCCAGAGGAGCCCCGTTTCCGCCTCCTAGCTCGAGAGGAGGGATCATTTCCCTGCGTGTTCGGCAAAGAATTCCCGGCGTTCTAGTCGCATCTCAAGAGGAGGCGCTCCCACAGGAAAGGCGAGAGGAAAACCAGGGTCGTGCCACATTCCCAGAGTCCCCAGATGTCTCAGTCCATTCCAGGGAAACCTGTTTTCCCTGCACTGCCTGGACTTTCAAGCCGAGGATCGACTCACACCACGGTGGCACGTGGGACAGCCTTGTGGGAAAGCCTCATGAAAAAGCCTTCAGGGAAAGCCTCGAGGGAAAGCCACAGATCCCTTGATACCCTCGATGGGAAGCATGACACTGCTGCTACAGCTCGGGAGGAAAGCACGCGTGCATGCCACGACTCGAGACGAGGACTGACTCCCCTGGGGAGACTCCAGAAGTACCCCAAGATCCATGTCAGCACTGGAGAGGAATGCTCAGGTTCCGGCACCGGCTCCACACATGGTCTTAGGCCCCGGCATCGACGGGAGAGGAATGCCGAGAGGCCCCCCGAGCAACTCGCATGGGGACTGGCCTTTCCTGAGGCCACCAGAGCGGGTCCCTGAGGTCCCCATCGTAAGTCGAGAGGACCTGCCGCAACTCGAGAATATCCAGGAGGTTCTCCCCTCCAGGCGAGATGAAGCCCATTTCCGCTGAGGCGTCTCGAGGCTAATCACACCTAAACTCTGGTACTCCCAAAGGGTCCTTCACACCCTTGCTGCAACTCAAGAAGTTCTCCGACATACCCGTCTCCACTCGAGAGGAAGCACGAGAGTCCCGCCCACATCCAGAGTATCTCCGTTTCCGCCTACTAGCTCGAGAGGAGGGATCCTTTCCCTGAGTGGTCGGGAAAGAATTCCGGCATTCCCGTCGCATCTCAAGAGGAGGCGCTCTCCTCAGGAAAGGCGAGAGGAACTCCAGGGTCGTGCCACCATTCCCAGAGTCCCCCAGATGTCTCAGTCCATTCAGGCAAACCTGTTTTCCCTGTACTGCCTCGACTTTCAAGCCTAGGATCGACTCACACCACGGTGGCACGTGGGACAGCCCTGTGGGAAAGCCTCGTGGGAAAGCCTCGTGGGAAAGCCTCAAGCGAAAGCCACAGATCCCTTGGTCCACGCCTATGGAATCGTTACACTACTGCTACAGCTCGGGAGGAAAGCGCACGTGCATGCCCCTACTGGAGACGAGGACTGACTCCCCTGGGGAGACTCCAGAAGTACCCCAAGATCCATGTCGGCACTGGAGAGGAATCGTCAGGTTCCGGCAACAACTCCACACAAGGTCTTAGGCCCCGGCATCGACGGGAGAGGAATCCCGAGAGGCCCCGAGCAACTCGCATGGGGACTGGCCTTTCCTGAGGCCACCAGAGCGGGTCCCTGAGGTCCCCGTCGTAAGTCGAGAGCACCTGCCGCAAACTCGAGAAAATCCAGGAGATTCTTCCCTCCAGGCGAGATGAAGCCCATTTCCGCTGAGGCGTCTCGAGTCTAATCATACCTAACGTCTCGAACAGCCAAAGGGTCCTTCACACCCTTGCTGCAACTCAACAAGTTCCCCGTCATACCTGTCTCCACTCGAGAGGATGCACGAGAGTTCTGCCCACATCCAGAGGAGCCCCAATTCCGACTCCTAGCTCGAGAGGCGGGATCCTGTCCCTGCGTGGTCGGGAAAGAATTCCCGGCGTTCCCGTCGCATCTCAAGAGGAGGCGCTCTCCACAGGAAAGGCGAGAGGAACTCCAGGGTCGTGCCACCATTCCCAGAGTCCCCCAGATGTCTCAGTCCATTCCAGGGAAATCTGTGTTCCCTGCCACTGCCTCGACTTTCAAGCCGAGGATCGACTCACACCACGGTGGCACGTGGGACAGCCCTGTGATAAAGCCTTGTGGGAAAGCCTCGTGGGAAAGCCTCGAGGGAAAGCCCCTGATCCCTTGATCCACCTGAAGGAAGCGTGACACTGCTCCTAGAGCTCGGGAGGAAAGGGCACATGCATGCCCCCACTCGAGACGAGGAGTGACTCCCCTGGGTAGTCTCCAGACGTACCCCAAGATCCATGTCAGCACAGGAGAGGAATCCACAGGTCCGGCACCAACTCCACACAAGATATTAGGCCACGGCATCGACGGGGAGAGGAATCCCGAGAGGCCCCCGAGCAACTCGCATGGGGACTGGCCTTTCCTGCGGCCACCAGTACGGGTCCCTGAGGTCCCCGTCGTAAGTCGAGAGCCCTTGCCGCAACTCGAGAAAATCCAGGAGGTTCTCCCCTCCAGGCGAGATGTGCCCCATTTCCGCTGAGTCGTCTCGAGGCTAATCACATCTTACCTCTGGAACTACCAAAGGGTCCTTCACACCCTTGCTGCAACTCAAGAAGTTCCCCGACATACCCGTCTCCACTCGAGAGGAAGCACGAGAGTCCCGCCCACATCCAGAGGAGCCCCGTTCCTGCCTGCTATCTCGAGAGGAGGGATCCTTTCCCTGCGTGGTGGGGAAAGAATTCCCCGCGTTCCTGTCGCATCTCAAGAGGAGGCACTCTCCACAGGAAAGGCGAGAGGAAATCCAGAGTCGTGCCACCATTCCCCGAATCCCCCAGATGTCTCAGTTCATTCCAGGGAAACCTGTTTTCCCTGCACTGCTTCCACTTACAAGCCAAGGATCGACTCACACCACGGTGGCACGTGGGAGAGCCCTGTGGGAAAAGCTCGAGTGAAAGCCACAGAACACTTGGTCCACGCGAAGGGAACCGCGACACTGCTGCTATAGCTCGGGAGGAAAGCGCACGTGCATGCCCCCACTGGAGACGAGGGCTGACTCCCCTGGGGAGTCTCCAGAAGTACCCCCAGATCCATGTCGGCACTGGAGAGGAATCGTCAGGTTCCGGCACCAACTCCACACAAGGACTTAAGCCCCGGCATCGACGGGAGAGGAACCCCGAGAGGCCCGCAGAGCATCTCGCATGGGGACTGGCCTTTCCTGAGGCCACCAGAGCGGGTCCCTGAGGTCCCCGTCGTAAGTCGAGAGCACCTGCCGCAACTCGAGAAAATCCAGGAGGTTCTCCCCTCTAGGCGAGATGAGGCCCATTTCCAATGCGGCGTCTCGAGGCTAATCACACCAAACCTCTGGAACTTCCACAAGGTTCTTCACACCCTTGCTGCAACTCAAGAAGTTCCCCAACATACCCGTCTCCACTCGAGAGGAAGCACGAGAGTCCCGCCCACATTCAGAGGAGCCCCGTTTACGCCTCCTAGCTCGAGAGTAGTGATCCTTTCCCTGCCTGGTCGGTCAAGAATTCCCGGCGTTCCCGTCGCATCTCAAGAGGAGGCGCTCTCCACAGGAAAGGCGAGAGGAACTCCAGGGTCGTGCCACCATTCCCAGAGTCCCCCAGATGTCTCAGTCCATTCCAGGGAAACCTGATTTCCCTGCACTGCCTCGACTTTCTAGCCGAGGATCGACTCACATCTCGGTGGCATGTGGGAGAGCCCTGTGGGAAAGCCTCGTTGGAAACACTCGTGGGGAAGCCTCGAGGGAAAGATACAGATCCCTTGATCCTCGCGAAGGGAAACGTGACACTGCTGCTACAGTTCGGGAGGAAAGCGCACGTGCATGCCCCCACTCGAGACGAGGACTGACTCCACTGAGGAGACTCCACAAGTACCCCAAGATCCATGTCAGCACTGGAGAGGAATCCTCAGGTTCCGGCATCAACTCCACACAAGGTCTTAGGCCCTGGCATCGACGGGAGAGGAATCCCGAGAGGCCTCCGAGTAACTAGCATGGGGACTGGCCTTTCCTGAGGCCACCAGAGCGGGTCCCTGAGGTCCCCGTCGTAAGTCGAGAGCACCTGCCGCAACTCGAGAAAATCCAGGAGGTTCTCATCTCCAGGCGAGATGAGGCCCGTTTCCGCTGAGGCGTCTCGAGGCTAATCACACCTAACCTCTGGAACTTCCAAACGGTCTTTCACACCCTTCCTGCAACTCAAGAAGTTCCCCGACATACCCGTCTCCACTCGAGAGGAAGCACGAGAGTCCCGCCCACATCCAGAGTATCTCCGTTTCCGCCTACTAGCTCGAGAGGAGGGATCCTTTCCCTGAGTGGTCGGGAAAGAATTCCGGCATTCCCGTCGCATCTCAAGAGGAGGCGCTCTCCTCAGGAAAGGCGAGAGGAACTCCAGGGTCGTGCCACCATTCCCAGAGTCCCCCAGATGTCTCAGTCCATTCAGGCAAACCTGTTTTCCCTGTACTGCCTCGACTTTCAAGCCTAGGATCGACTCACACCACGGTGGCACGTGGGACAGCCCTGTGGGAAAGCCTCGTGGGAAAGCCTCGTGGGAAAGCCTCAAGCGAAAGCCACAGATCCCTTGGTCCACGCCTATGGAATCGTTACACTGCTGCTACAGCTCGGAGGAAAGCGTACGTGCATGCCCCCACTGGAGACGAGGGCTGACTCCCCTGGGGAGACTCCAGAAGTACCCCCAGATCCATGTCGGCACTGGAGAGGAATCGTCAGGTTCCGGCACCAACTCCACACAAGGACTTAAGCCCCCGGCATCGACGGGAGAGGAATCCCGAGAGGCCCGCGAGCATCTCGCATGGGGACTGGCCTTTCCTGATGGCCACCAGAGCGGGTCCCTGAGGTCCCCGTCGTAAGTCGAGAGCACCTGCCGCAACTCGAGAAAATCCAGGAGGTTCTCCCCTCTAGGCGAGATGAGGCCCATTTCCAATGCGGCGTCTCGAGGCTAATCACACCAAACCTCTGGAACTTCCACAAGGTTCTTCACACCCTTGCTGCAACTCAAGAAGTTCCCCAACATACACCGTCTCCACTCGAGAGGAAGCACGAGAGTCCCGCCCACATTCAGAGGAGCCCCGTTTACGCCTCCTAGCTCGAGAGGAGGGATCCTTTCCCTGGACTGGTCGGTCCAAGAATTCCCGGCGTTCCCGTCGCATCTCAAGAGGAGGCGCTCTCCACAGGAAAGGCGAGAGGAACTCCAGGGTCGTGCCACCATTCCCCAGACTCCCCCAGATGTCTGAGTCCATTCAGGGAAACCTGTTTTCCCTGAACTGCCTCGACTTTCAAGCCGAGGATCGACTCACACCAGGGTGGTACGTGGGACAGCCCTGTGGGAAAGCCTCGTTGGAAACCACTCGTGGGGAAGCCTCGAGGGAAAGACACAGATCCCTTGATCCTCGCGAAGGGAAACGTGACACTGCTGCTACAGTTCGGGAGGAAAGCGCACGTGCATGCCCCCACTCGAGACGAGGTCTGACTCCACTTGAGGAGCCTCCACAAGTACCCCAAGCTCCATGTCAGCACTGGAGAGGAATCCTCAGGTTCCGGCATCGACTCCACACAATGTCTTTAGGCCCTGGCATCGACGGGAGAGGAATCCCGAGAGGCCCCCGAGTAACTAGCATGGGGACTGGCCTTTCCTGAGGCCACCAGAGCGGGTCCTGAGGTCCCCCGTCGTAAGTCGAGAGCACCTGCCGCAACTCGAGAAAATCCAGGAGGTTCTCATCTCCAGACGAGATGAGGCCCATTTCCGCTGAGGCGTCTCGAGGCTAATCACACCTAAACCTCTGGAACTTCCAAACGGTCTTTCACACCCTTCCTGCAACTCAAGAAGTTCCCCGACATACCCGTCTCCACTCGAGAGGAAGCACGAGAGTCCCCACATCCAGAGTATCTCCGTTTCCGCCTACTAGCTCGAGAGGAGGGATCCTTTCCCTGAGTGGTCGGGAAAGAATTCCGGCATTCCCGTCGCATCTCAAGAGGAGGCGCTCTCCTCAGGAAAGGCGAGAGCGAACTCCAGGGTCGTGCCACCATTTCCCAGAGTCCCCCAGATGTCTCAGTCCATTCAGGCAAAACCTGTTTTCCCTGTACTGCCTCGACTTTCAAGCCTAGGATCGACTCACACCACGGTGGCACGTGGACAGCCCTGTGGGAAAGCCTCGTGGGAAAGCCTCGTGGGGAAAGCCTCAAGCGAAAGCCACAGATCCCTTGGTCCACGCCTATTCGTTACACTGCTGCCTACAGCTCGGGGAGGAAAGCGCAC
>NW_017219322.1:0-11455 GCF_001704415.2 Capra hircus | reverse complement strand
GCCATATTAATTTAAAAGATTAATTCAAGCATACTGATTTATTAAATTGTTTAGTAAAGAGCCATCAAAATTGTAATTCCATATAACAAAAAAAACAACTTGATGCTTTTCAAATGTTTGATGATTGGCAGATTGCTATAGGAATTCTTGTGATCAGATCTTGCATCATTTACCCTCACGTGCTTTGTTAATTCAAAAATTAAAAAAGGAGAAATTAAGTATAGCTTTCTCCCATCAGATTTACAACATGTTCTCTTTGTAATAAGTTAAATGCTGATTCGTTTGGAACAGTAAAATAAAAAGCCATTGGTAAAGCAAAAAGATCTCCAGATAACAAAAAGATCCCGACCCAGAATTTGCTGCGGGTCGAGGAAGTGTTTATATTTTTTCCACAGGGGGCAGATTCGTCAATTTGGATCCCGGACAGACTGAATTCGCCACAAAAGAAAAAGGGAACTTCTCTGCCGCCACCGCCGCGGGAAACAGCCGTGCACCAAAAGCTGCGGGGCGGGGCCAGCCTGACTGACGGAACCCAGTGCACCACACTCGCAGCCCCGTAACAGCGCGAGTGTCAGAGGGCGGGGTGAAGGCCGCTGCTCCCACCGCAGAAGAGGCAAAAGAAACATCAAGATCCCGGCGGGACTAACAGCTGCTGCAGCGCAAACTCCAACCAGAAAATGACTCTATTTACTCTATTTTGGCTTGTCTATCCTCTCCTTATGTTCTTCTTTTCACCAATGATTCCAGAAAACTTAACGTACCTAATGTAGCGACTTGTGAACCATGGGATGTTTCCATCTTGTTTAACTCCTCAAAGTAATGTCTGCTCTTTTGTGGTTTTAAAGATGTCCTGTAACTGTAACAACTTATTGATATGATAATTATGTACTTGCTGGGTTACAATAACTGTTATTGTTACTATGGCAGCGGTCATTGACTCAACAAGTGTAAATACCCAATATGTTAAAAAATCAAGTTTTAGGTGTTTTGGAACAGCTCAAGATATTAGTTTAGACTTAGGGAAACTGCATAACCAGATTCAGACCTTGGAACACTCCCGATTAGATTTTACCACCGCAGGAGTAGCCAATGACTTTTTCCACACTTTCTCTAACTTCATTTCTGGAAAGACTATTCTGTCTACTCTTTATAATCTTGCTCTTCGTAATCATTCTTCCCTGTATTGTCTAGATTCTTCGGCAGAGCATTCCGGAATCTCGCGACCGAACTGCACCTGATTTTAAACATAAATAATAAATTATTTAAAATAAAAAAGGGTGAGATGCTGGGAGCCAGTGCGAGGAATCCCTGCCGTGACAAGGTCATGAGGAAGGAAGCTGACATACGCAAGGCGTGCTCAGACTTCAGGGACCCCTCTGCTAATTCCTAAGCACGTACCCCAACAAAAATCTGCCGGCTTTTGTGGCTCTGCTTTTCCACTCTTCTGACATTTTCTGGAAAAAGTCAAATCAGGGCTTTAGTCTTCTGCATTTGAAAGAGTGTTTCAATCCAAAAACCCCTCCGATGGCTTTCTAGCCTGCCTGCAGGACTCCTACAGCTGCGCATGTGATTGTTTGAGGCCTCCTGACCGCAGGAGGCACAGGAAGCTTAAAACATCCTAGGAATGTAGGAGCTTCCGAGGAGTCAAAATCTTTAGAATAGGACTGATTAAAGGTTTCATTTTTTGGGTCAATGCTTGCTGCCAAATTTTCATATCCTTTATTTTTAGATATAGGTGTATATAGAAAAACAAGTAGTAGACCTGGTATTTAGCAACATTAGATCTTTGAGTTAAGTACCTTCTTTGTTATATCCCACTACACCTTTGTTCTATAGAGATGTAAATTTAATGCTTTAAGGAGATGCAGATTAAAAAAAAAAAACACTTCAGGGGAAACAAAATTAACATTCATTAAGGAAGAGAGCCAAAAAGTGTTAACAAGCCTCTTGGCCAAAAGATAATGTAAATCACCTGAAACCTTTTGTATACAAAATGATATACGGAAAGAATCTGGGTTGCGAACGCTACATAATTTTGTGTTACCCATTGATCTCCGTGTTTTATCAAAAGTATAAAAGGCCTTCTGAACAATAAAGGATGGGGGCCAGGTTCTCGGACCAGTTTCTCGAACTAGTCTCTCGGCCTGGTTTCTTGGGACTCTGGCTCCCCCCATGTCTCTCTCTCTCTCTTCTTCTCTCCCCTTCCCACTCTCTGCTCTTTACTTTAACTTCAGGCTGAATCTCCATCTGGGGCGCGGAGGCTCGCCAGGTCTACTTACTTGCCCCGGCTGTTAAGACCTGCACGAAAGGGAGCTTAAGGCGAGGCATCCTTTCATATTCAAGCGGCGCGCCGGTGGCCCAATGTAGATGGTGCAAATTCCTTGCCTGGAATTTTATTGGCCTTCCGCGTAAACCAAGCTATTCAGCCCTCTTCCTCCACTTAATCTTCTTACTACACTATAGTTTCTTAATCTAATCTTACATTAATAAACAAACAAGTCTTTCCACGCCAACGCCGTCCACCCTTCGAATTCCCTGGATCCATCGGGCTGGACCCCGGCAGGCACCGACTCCACACAAGGTCTTAGGCCCTGGCATCGACGGGAGAGGAATCCCGAGAGGCCCCGAGCAACTCGCATGGGGACTGGCCTTTCCTGAGGCCACCAGAGCGGGTCCCAGTGGTCCCCGTCGTAAGGCGAGAGCACGTACCACGACTCGAAAAAAATCCAGGAGATTCTTCCCTCCAGGGAGATGAGGCCCATTTTCGCTAAGGCGTCTCGACTCTAAACACACCTAACCTCTGGAATTCCAAAGTATCCTTCACACCCTTGCTGCAACTCAAGAAGTTCCCCAACATACCCGCCTCCACTCGAGAGGAAGCAAGAGAGTCCCGGCCACATTCAGAAAGCCCCGTTTCCGCCTCCAAGTTCGAGAGGAGGGATCCTTTTCCTGCGTGGTCGGAAAGAATTCCCGGCGTTCCCGAGCATCTCAAGAGGAGGCGCTGTCCACAGGAAAGGCGAGAGGAACTCCAGGGTCGTGCCACCATTCCCAGAGTCCCCCAGATGTCTCAGTCCATTCCAGGGAAACCTGTTTTTCCCTGCACTGCCTCGACTTTCAAGCCGAGGAACGACTCACACCACAGTGGCACGTGGACAGCCTTATGGGAAAGCCTCGTGGGAAAGCCTCGTGGGAAAGCCTCGAGGAAAAGACACAGATCCCTTGATCCTCGCAAAGGGAAGCGTGACACTGCTGAAACAGCTCGGGAGGAAAGCGCACGTGCATGCCCCACTCGAGACGAGGACTGAATCCCCTGGGAGACTCCAGAATTACCCAAGATCCATGTCACCTGGAGAGGAACCCTCACTTTACGGCACCGACTCCACAAAGGTCTTAGGCCCCAGCATCGACGGAGGAATTCCGTGAGTCTCCCCAAGCAACTCGCATGGGACTGGCCTTTCCTGAGGCCACCAGAGCGGGTCCCTGAGGTCCCCGTCGTAGGTCGAGAGCACCTGCAGCAACTTGAGAAAATCCAGGAGGTTCTCCCTTCCAGGCGAGATGAGGCCCATTTCCGCTGAGGCGTCTCGAGGCTAATCACACCAAACCTCTGGAACTTCCAAAGGGTCCTTCACACACTTGCTAAAAATAAAGAAGTTCGCCGACATACCCGTCTCCTCTCGAGAGGAAGCACGAGAGTTCCGCCCACATCTAGAGGAACCCCGTTTCCGCCTCCTAGCTCAAGAGGAGGGATCCTTTCCCTGCATGATCGGGAAAGAATACCCAGCGTTCACGTCGCATCTCAAGAGGAGGCGCTCTCCACAGGATAGGCGAGCGGAACTCCAGGGTCGTGCCACCATTCCCAGAGTCCCCCAGATGTCTCAGTCCATTCAGGGAAACCTGTTTCGCTACACTGCCTCGACTTCAGGACGAGGATCGATTCACACCACGGTGGCACGTGGGACAGCCCTTTGGGAAAGCCTAGAGGGAAAGCCACAGATCCCTTGATCCACGCGAAGGAACGTGTGACACTGCTGCTGCAGCTCGGGAGGAAACGCACGTGCATGCCCCACTCGAGACGAGGACTGACTCCCCTGGGGAGACTCAGAGTACTCCAAGTTCCATGTCAGCACTGGAGAGGAAACCTCAGTTTCCGGCACCTACTCCACACAGGTCTTAGGCCCCAGCACCGTCGGGAGAGGAATCCCGAGAGGTCCCCGTGCAACTTGCATGGGGACTGGCCTTTCCTGAGGCCACCAGAGCGGGTACCTTTGGCCCCGTCGTAGGTCGAGAGCACCTGCCGCAACTCGAGAAAATCCAGGAGGTTTTCCCCTCCAGGCGAGATGAGGCCCATTTCCTCTGAGGCGTCCCCAGGCTAATCACACCTAACCTCTGGAACTTCCAAAGGGTGAATCACACCCTTGCTGCAACTCAAGAAGTTCCCCGATACCCGTCACCACAAGAGAGAAAGCACGAGGTCCTGCTCACATCCAGAGGAACCCCGTTTCCGCCTCCTGGCTCGAGAGGAGGGATCATTTCCTTTTCGTGGTCGGGAAAGAATACCCGCGTTCCTGTCGCTTTCAGAGGAGGCGCTCTCTACAGGAAAGGTGAGAGGAACTCCTGGGTGGTGCCACCATTCCCAGAGTCCCCAGATGTCTCAGTCCATTCCAGGGAAACCTGTTTTCCTGCACTGCCTCGACTTTCCAGCCAAGGATAGACTCACACCACGGCTTGGCACGTGGGACAGCCCTGTGGGAAAGCCTCGTGGGAAAGCCTTATGGGAAAGCCTCGAGAGGAAGCCTCGAGGGAAAGCCACTGATCCCTTGATCACGCGACGGGAGCATGACACGCTTCTACACCTCGGAGGAAAGCGCAGGTGCATGCCCCCACTCGAGACGAGGACTGACTCCCCTGGGGAGACTCCAGAAGTACCCGAGATCCATGTCAGCACTGGAGAGGAAACTCAGGTTCTGGCACCGACTCCACACAAGTTCTTAGGCCCCGCATCGACGGGAGAGGAATCCCGAGAGGCCCGAGCAACTCGAAAGGGGACTGGCCTTTCCTGAGGCCCCAGAGCGGGTCCCTGAGATCCCCGTCGTAAGTCGAGAGCACCTGCCCTAACTCGAGAAAATCCAGGAGGTTCTCCACTCCAGGCGAGATGAGGCCATTTCTGCTGAGGCGTCTCCAGGGTAATCACACCCTAACCTCTGTAACTTACAAAAGGTCCTTCACATCCTTGCTGCAACTCAAGAAGTTCCCCGACATACCCGTCTCCTCTCGAGAGGAAGCACGAGAAGTCCCGCCCCATCAAGAGGAGCCCCGTTTCCGCCTCATAGCTCGAGAGCAGGGATCCCTTCCTGCGTGGTCGGGAAAGAATTCTCAGCATTCCCGTCGCATCTCAAGAGTAGCGCTCTCCACAGGAAGGCGAGAGAACTCCAGGGCCGTGCCACATTCCCAGAGTCCCCCAGATGTCTCAGTTCATTCAGGGAAAACTATTTTCCCTGCACTGAATCGACTTTCAAGCCTAGTATCGACTCACACCACGGTGAACGTGGGCAGACCTGTGGCAAGCCTCGTGGGAAAGCTTCGTGGGAAAGCCAAGTCCTTGATCCACGGAAGGGAAGCACGACACTGCTGCTACAGCTCGGGAGTAAAGCGCACGTGCATGCCCCACTCGAGACGAGGACTGAATCCCTGGGGAGACTCCAGAAGTCCCCCAAAATCCATGTCAGCACTGGAGAGGAATCCTCATGTTCCGGCACCAAACTCCACACAACGTCTTAGGCCCCGACATCGACGGAGAGGAATCCCGAGAGGCCCCCGAGAACTCGCATGGGACTGGCCTTCCTGAGGCCACCAGAGCGGGTCCATGAGGTCACGCGTCGAAAGTTGAGAGCGCCTGCCGTAACTTGAAAAAATTCAGGAGTTTCCCCTCCAGGCGAGATGAGGCCCATTTCCGCTGAGGCGTCTCGAGGTTAATCACACCTAACCTCTGAACTTCAAAGGGTTCTTCACACCCTTACTGCAGCTCAAGAAGTTCCCGACATACCGTCTCTACTCGAGAGGAAGCACGAGAGTCCGCCACATCCAGAGGAGCCCCGTTTCCGCCTCCTAGCTCGAGAGGAGGATCCAATCCCTGCGTGGTCGAGAAACAATTCCCGGCGTTCGCGTCGCATTTCAGGAGGAGGCGCTCTCCACAGGAAAGGCGAGAGGAAACTCCAGGTCGTGCACCATTCCCGGAGTCCCCCAGATGTCTCAGTCCATTCCAGGAAAACTGTTTTCCTGCACTGCCTCGACTTTCAAGCCGAGATCGACTCACACCACGGTGGCAAGTGAGACAGCCCTGTGCGAAAGCCTCGTGGGAAAGCCTCGTGGGAAATCCTCCGTGGAAAGCCTCGGAGGGAAAGCCACAAATCCCTTGATCCACGCGAAGGAGCGTGACACTGCTGCTACAGCTCGGAGGAAACGCACGTGCATGCCACACTTAGAGGAGATTGACTCCCCTGGGGAGACTTCAGAAGTACCCAAGATCCATGTCAGCAATGGAGAGTAATTCTCAGGTTTTGCCACAGACTCCACATAAGTATCTTAGGCCCCGCTTCGACGGGAGAGAAACACGAGAGGCCCCGTCGAGCAACTCGCATGGGGACTGGACGTTCCTAAGGCCACCAGAGCGGGTTCCTGAGTTCCCCGTCGGTAGTCGAGAGCACGTGCAGCAACTCGAGAAAAATCCAGGAGGTTCTCCCCTCCAGGCTAGATGAGGCCCGATTTCCGCTGAGGCGTCTCGAGGCTAATCACACCTAACGTCGGAACTTCCAAGGGTCCTTCACACCCTTGTCTGCCACTCAGTAGTCCAGTTTCCCGACATACCCGTCTCCACTAAAGAGGAAGCACGAGAGTCAAGACCCACATCCGAGGAGCCCTGTTTCCGCCTCCTAGCTCGAGAGGAGGATCCTTCCCTGCGTGTTCGGGAAAGAATTCCCTGCCTTCCCGTCTCATGTCAAGAGGAGGCGCTCTCCACAGGAAAGGCGAGAGGAACTCCAGGGTCGTGCCACATTCCCAGAGTCCCCAGATGTCTCAGTCCATTCTAGGGAAACCGTTTTCCCTGCACTGCCTTGACTTTCAAGCCGAGGATAGACTCACACCACGGTGGCACGTGGGACAGAACTGTGGGATAGCCACGTGGGAAATCCTCGAGGGAAAGCGACAGATCCCTTGATTCACGGGAAGGGAAGCGAGACACTGCTGCTACAGCTCGGGAGGAAAGCACACGTGCATGCCCCCACTCGAGACGAGGACTGACTCCCCTAGGGAGACTCCAGAATTACCCCAAGATCCATGTCAGCACTGCAGAGGAAACCTCAGGTTATGGCACCGACTCCACACAAGGTCTTAGGCCCCGCATCGATGGAGAGGAATCCCGAGAGGCCCTGTTCAACTCGCATGGGGACTGGCCTTTCTGACGCCCCCAGAGCGGGTCCTTGAAGTCCTGTCGTAAGTCATGAGCAATGCCTATCTCGAGAAATCCAGGAGGTTCTCCCCTCCAGGCGAGATTGAGGCCCATTTCTGCTGAGGCGTCTGGAGGCTATCACACCTAATCTCTGAACTTCCAAACGGTGCTTCACACCCTGGCTGCAACTCAAGAAGTTCCCCAACATACCGTCTGAACTCGAGAGGAGCACGAGAGTCCTGCCCACATCCAGAGGACCCAGTTTCGGCTAATAGCTCAAGAGGAGGGATCCTTTCCCTGCGTCATCGGGAAGAAATCCCGGCGTTTCTGTCGCATCTCAAGAGGAGGCGCTCTCCACAGGAAAGGCGAGAGGAACTCCTGGGTCATGCCCACCTTTCCCAGAGTCCCCCAGATGTCTCAGTCCATTACAGGAAACCTGTTTTCCCTGCACTGCCTCGACATTCAAGCGAGGATCGACTCACGTCACGGTGGCACGTGGGACAACCATGTGGGAAAGCCTCGTGTGAAAGCCTCCAGGGAAAGCCACAGATCCCTTGATCCACGCCGAAGGGAAGCGTGACACTGCTGCTACAGTTCTCGGAAGGAAATTGCGCACGTGCATGCCCCACTCGAGACGAGGACTGACTCCCCTGGGAGACTCCAGAAGCACCCCAAGATCCATGTAGCACAGGAGAGGATTCCTCAGTTCCGGCACCGACTCCTCACAAGACCTTAGGCCCCGGCATCAACGCGAGAGGAATCCGAGAGCCCCGAGCAACTCGCATGGGGACTGGCCTTTCCTGAGGCCACCAGAGTGGAAACCTGAGGTCCCCGTCGTAAGTCGAGAGCACCTGCCACAACTCGAGAAAATCCAGGAGTTCTCCCTCCAGGCGAGATGAGGCCCATTTCCGCAGAGGCGTCTCGAGGCTCATCACACGTAACCTCTGGGACTTCCAAGGTCTTTCACACCCTTACTGCAACTCAAGAAGTTCCCCGACATACCCGTCTCCACTCGAGAGGAAGCACGAGAGTCCCGCCCACTTCCAGAGGAGCCCCGTTTCCGCCTCTAGCTCGAGAGGAGGATCCTTTCCCTGCGTGGTCGGGAAAGAATTCCCGCGTTCCCGTCGCATCTCACGAGGAGGCGCTCTCCACAGGAAAGGGGAGAGGACTCCAGGTCGTGCCACATTCACAGAGTCCCCAGATGTCTCAGTCCATGCCAGGGAAACCTGTTTTTCCCTGCACTGACTCGACTTTCAAGCCGAGGTCGACTCACACCATGGTGTCACGCGGGAACAGCCCTGTGGAAAGCCTCGTGGGAAAGCCTCGTGGGAAAGCCTCGAGGGAAATACACAGATCCCTAGATCCACGCGAAGGGAAGCATGACTCTGCTGCTACAGCTGCGGAAGAAAGCGCACGTGCATGCCCCCACTCGAGACGGGGACTGACTCCCCTGTGGAGACTCCAGAAGTACCCCAAGATCCATGTCGGCACTGGAGAGGAATCCTCAGGTTCCGCAATGACTCCACACAAGGTCTTAGGCCCCACCATTGACGGAGAGGAATCCCTAGAGGCCCCCGAGAAACTCGCATGGGACTGGCCTCTCCTGAGGCGAGCAGAGTGGGTCCGTGTGGTCCCGGTCGTAAGTCGAGAGCACCTGCCGACACTCGAAAAAATCCAGGAGGTTCTCCCTCCAGGCGAGATGAGGCCCATTTCCGCTGAGGTGTCTCGAGGCTAATCACACCTAACCTCTGAACTTCCAAAGGGTCCTTCACACCATTGCTGCAACTCAAGAAGTTCCCCGACATACCGTCTCCATTCAAGAGAAGCACGAGAGTCACGCCCACATCCAGAGGAGCCCCGTGTCCGCCTCATAGCTCGAGAAGAGGGATCCTTTCCCTGCGCTTTCGGAAAAGAATTCCCGTGTACCCATAGCTCTCTGGAGGAGACGCTCTCCACAGGAAAGGCGAGAGGAACTCCAGGTCGTGCCACCATTCCAGAGTCCCCCACATGTCTCAGTCCATTCCAGGGAAACCTGTTTTCCCTGCACTTCCCCGACTTTCAAGCCGAGGATCGACTCAAACCTCGGTGGCACGTGAGACAGCCCTGTGGGAAATCCTCGTGGGAAAGCCTTGTGGGAAAGCCGCGAGGGAAAGCCTCAGATCCCTTGATCCACGCGAATAGAAGTGTGACATTGCTGCTACAGCTCGGGAGAAAAGCGCTCGTGCATGTCCCCACTCGAGACGAGGACTGGACTCCACTGGGGAGACTCCAGAAGTACCCCAAGTTCCATGTCAGCACTGGAGAGGAATCCTCAGATTCCGGCACCGACTCCACACAAGGTCTTAGGCCCCGGCATCGACGAGAGAGGAATCCCGAGTGATGCCCCGAGCAACTCGTAAGGGGACCGGCCTTTCCTGAGGCCACCAGAGGGTGTCCCTGAGGTCCCCGTCGTAAGTCGAGAGCACCTGCCACAACTCGAGAAAATTCAGGAGGTTCTCCCCTCCAAGCAAGATGAGGCCCATTTCCGCTGAGGCATCTCGAGGCTAATCACACCTAACCTCTGGAACTTCCACAGGGTCCTTCACACCCTTGCTGCAACTCAAGAAGTTCCCCGACATACCCGTCTCCACTCGAGAGGAAGCACGAGAGTCCCGCCCAAAACCATAGGAACCCCTTTTCCACCTCCTAGCTCGAGAGGAGGGATCCTTTCCCTGCGTGCTCGGGAAAAGAATTCCCGGCGTTCCTGTCGCAACTGAAGAGGAGGCGCTCTCCACAGGAAAGGTGAGAGGAACTCCGGGGTCATGCCAGCATTCCCAGAGTCCCCCAGATGTCTCTGTCCATTCCAGGGAAACCTGTTTTCTCTGCACTGTTTTGACTTTCAAGCCGAGGATAGACTCACACCACGGTGGCACGTGGGACAGCCCTGTGGGAAAGCCTCGTGGGAAAGCCTCGAGGGAAAGCCTCGAGGGAATGCCACAGATCCCTTGTTCCAGCCGAAGGGAAGCGTGACACTGCGGCTACAGCTCGGGAGGATATCGCACGTGCATGCCCCAACACGAGACGAGGATTGACTTCCCTGGGGAGACTCCAGAAGTACCCCAAGATCCATGTCAGCACTGGAGAGGAATCCTCAGGTTCCGGCAACCGTGCTCCACACAAGATCTTTAGGCCCCGCATCGACCGGAGAGGACCGAGAGGCCCCCGAGAGGCCCGCGAACAACTCGCAAGGGGACTGGCCTTTTCCTGAGGGCCACCAGAGCGGGTCCCTGAGGTCCCCGTCGTAAGTCGAGAGCACCTGGCCCGCAACTCGAGAAAATCCAGGAGGTTCTCCCCTCCAGGCGAGATGAGGCCCATTTCCGCTGAGGCGTCTCGGAGGCTAATCACACCTAACCTCTGGAACTTCCAAAGGGTCCTTCACACCCTTGCTGCAACTCAAGAAGTTCCCCGACATACCCGACTCCACTCGAGATGGAAGCACGAGAGTCCCGCCACATCCAGAGGAGCCCCCGTTTCCGGCCTCCTAGCTCTGAGAGGAGGGATCCTTTCCCCTGCGTGGTCGGGAAGAATTCCCGGCAGTTCCCGTTCGCATCTCAAGATGGAGGCGCTCTCCACAGGAAAGGCGAGAGGAACTCCAGGGTCGTGCCACATTCCCAGAGTCCCCCAGATGTCTCAGTCCATTCCAGGGAAACCTGTTTTCCCTGCACTGCCTCGACTTTCAAGCCGAGGATCGACTCACACCACGGTGGCACGTGGGAGAGCCCTGTGGAAAGATTCGTGGGAAAGCCTCGTGGGAAAGCCTCGAGGAAAAGCCACAGATCCCTTGATCCACGCGAAGGGAAGCGTGACACTCCTGCTACAGCTCGGGAGGAAAAGCGCACGTGCATGCCCCCACTCGAGACGAGGACTGACTCCCTGGGAGCCTCCAGACCCCAAGATCCATGTCAGCACTGGAGAGGAATCCTCAGCTTCCAGGACCGACTCCACACAAGATCTTAGGCCCGGAATCGACGG
>NW_017219321.1:0-11456 GCF_001704415.2 Capra hircus | reverse complement strand
TCCTGGGTGCCAGAAAGTGTGTGAGAGACGTAGGTTCCCTAGCACTCTCCTCCCCAGCAGAGACATGTGCAGGTGTTTGGGGCCTGATCCTGCGTGTCTGGGTTCCTGCCCACAGCCCCAACTCAGGGGAAGCAGCCCCTGAGGCAAGACCTGCTGGAGGAGCCCTGCGCCCCCGCCTGATAGGCGAGTGCACAGCCAGCAGGGAAGCGAGCCTCCTCGGGGGAAGAGGAGGCAGCAAGTCCCCGTCAAGCTGAAATCCCTGCTTCCACGAAGCTAAGTGCGACTCCAGTACGGCAGATCTCTAGCTCTGTTCAGAGGCCCGATCTGGCAGAGTTCCTGGCACCAAGATGCTCTGCCATAGGCGAGCCTTGCGCAGACTTGCCTTGCTTTAAGGCTCCCTCCCCAGGAAGGAGCAGGCTGTGTGAGGCTCGGAAACGCCACTGGCGCCTTCCTGGCTTCAGCTCTACCCCTGCCTTGCCTTTGCACTTAGGTCCCAAGCGTCCTTGAGGAGGCTTAGGGGCTGGTGGGTTGCACACTGCCAAGGGCTCCAGCAGTGAAAGCTCTGTCAGAGGGAAGCGAAGGGCAACAGCAGGGCTCCTTCAGCGGTTCCTTGGCCGCCCAGACAAAGCTCCGCACGGAGAGCACCAGGTTCCAAGGGCCCCTGGCTGGGTTTTGCATCCCCACACTCCCAGAGGCTGACTCCGTGGGTGCCTAGAAAGTGTGTGAGAGACGTAGGTTCCCTAGCACTCTCCTCCCCAGCAGAGACATGTGCAGGTGGTTGGGGCCTTATCCTGCGTGTCTGGGTTCCCGCCCACAGCCTCAACTCAGGGGAAGCAGCCCCTGAGGCAAGACCTGCTGGAGGAGCCCTGCGCGCCCGCCTGATAGGCGAGAGCACAGCCAGCAGTGTAGCGAGCCTCCTCGGGAGAAGAGGAGGCAGCCGAGCCCAGTCAAGAGGAAAGCCCTGCTTGCACGGAGCTAAGTGGGCCTCCAGTACGGCAGAGCTCTAGCTCTGCTCAGAGCCCCGATCTGGCAGAGTTTCTGGCGCGAGGCTGCTCGGCCGGGGGCTCGCCTTGCCCAGACTTGCCTTGCTTTTAGGCTCCCTCCCCAGGAAGGAGCTGTCTGAGCGAGCCTGGGAGACGCCACTGGTGCCTTCCTTGCCTCAGCTCCAATCCTGCCTTGCCTTTGCACATAGGTGCCAGGCGTCGTTGGGAGGCTTAGGGGTGGTGGGTTGCACACTGCAAGGGCTTCAGCAGTGAGAGCTCTGTCAGAGGGAAGGGAAGGGCAACTGCAGGGCTCCTCCAGCGGTTTCTAGGCCGCCTAGAATCAGCGCCGCACCGAGAGCACCAGGCTCCCAGGGCCCCTGGCTGGGGTTTTTCAGCCCCGCACACACGGAGGCTGATTCCTTGGGTGCCCAGAAAGTGTATGACAGACGTAGGTTCCCTAGCACTCTCCTCCCCCAGCAGAGACATGTGCAGGTGTTTGGGGCCTGATCCTGCGTGTCTGGGTTCCTGCCCACAGCCCCAACTCAGGGGAAGCAGCCCCTGAGGCAAGACCTGCTGGAGGAGCCCTGCGCCCCCGCCTGATAGGCGAGTGCACAGCCAGCAGGGAAGCGAGCCTCCTCGGGGAAGAGGAGGCAGCCCAGCCCCGTCAAGTTGAAAGCCCTGCTTGCACGGAGCTAAGTGCGCCTCCAGTACGGCAGAGCTCTAGCTCTGCTCAGAGCCCCGATCTGGCAGAGTTCCTGGCGCGAGGCTGCTCTGCCGGGGCTAGCCTTGCCCAGACTTGCCTTGCTTTTAGGCTGCCTCTCCAGGAAGGAGCAGGCAGCAGGAGCCTGGGAGTCGCCACTGGCGCCTTTCTTGCCTCAGCTCCAATCCTGCCTTGCCTTTGCACTTAGGTCCCAGTCCTCCTTAAGGAGAGCTTAGGGGCTGGTGGGTTGCACACTGCCAAGGGCTCCAGCAGTGAGAATTCTGTCAGAGGGAAGGGAAGGGCAACTGCAGGGCTCCTCCAGCGGTTGCTTGGCCGCCCAGATTCAGCGCCACACGGAGAGCACCAGGCTCCCAGGGCCCCTGGCTGGGGTTTTCAGCCCCGCACACACGGAGGCTGATTCCTTGGGTGCCCAGAAAGTGTATGACAGACGTAGGTTCCCTAGCACTCTCCTCCCCAGCAGAGACATGTGCAGGTGTTTGGGGCCTGATCCTGCGTGTCTGGGTTCCTGCCCACAGCCCCAACTCAGGGGAAGCAGCCCCTGAGGCAAGACCTGCTGGAGGAGCCCTGCGCCCCCGCCTGATAGGCGAGTGCACAGCCAGCAGGGAAGCGAGCCTCCTCGGGGGAAGAGGAGGCAGCAAGTCCCCGTCAAGCTGAAATCCCTGCTTACACGAAGCTAAGTGCGACTCCAGTACGGCAGATCTCTAGCTCTGTTCAGAGGCCCGATCTGGCAGAGTTCCTGGCACCAAGATGCTCTGCCATAGGCGAGCCTTGCGCAGACTTGCCTTGCTTTAAGGCTCCCTCCCCAGGAAGGAGCAGGCTGTGTGAGGCTCGGAAACGCCACTGGCGCCTTCCTGGCTTCAGCTCTACCCCTGCCTTGCCTTTGCACTTAGGTCCCAAGCGTCCTTGAGGAGGGCTTAGGGGCTGGTGGGTTGCACACTGCCAAGGGCTCCAGCAGTGAAAGCTCTGTCAGAGGGAAGCGAAGGGCAACAGCAGGGCTCCTTCAGCGGTTCCTTGGCCGCCCAGACAAAGCTCCGCACGGAGAGCACCAGGTTCCAAGGGCCCCTGGCTGGGTTTTGCATCCCCACACTCCCAGAGGCTGACTCCGTGGGTGCCTAGAAAGTGTGTGAGAGACGTAGGTTCCCTAGCACTCTCCTCCCCAGCAGAGACATGTGCAGGTGGTTGGGGCCTTATCCTGCGTGTCTGGGTTCCCGCCCACAGCCTCAACTCAGGGGAAGCAGCCCCTGAGGCAAGACCTGCTGGAGGAGCCCTGCGCGCCCGCCTGATAGGCGAGAGCACAGCCAGCAGTGTAGCGAGCCTCCTCGGGAGAAGAGGAGGCAGCCGAGCCCAGTCAAGAGGAAAGCCCTGCTTGCACGGAGCTAAGTGCGCCTCCAGTACGGCAGAGCTCTAGCTCTGCTCAGAGCCCCGATCTGGCAGAGTTTCTGGCGCGAGGCTGCTCGCCGGGGGCTAGCCTTGCCCAGACTTGCCTTGCTTTTAGGCTCCCTCCCCAGGAAGGAGCAGGCAGCAGGAGCCTGGGAGACGCCACTGGCGCCTTCCTTGCCTCAGCTCCAATCCTGCCTTGCCTTTGCACTTAGGTCCCAGTCCTCCTTGGGAGGGCTTAGGGGCTGGTGGGTTGCACACTGCCAAGGGCTTCAGCAGTGAGAGCTCTGTCAGAGGGAAGGGAAGGGCAACTGCAGGGCTCCTCCAGCGGTTGCTTGGCCGCCAGAATCAGCGCCCGCACGAGAGCACCAGGCTCCCAGGGCCCCTGGCTGGGGTTTTCAGCCCCGCACACACGGAGGCTGATTCCTTGGGTGCCCAGAAAGTGTATGACAGACGTAGGTTCCCTAGCACTCTCCTCCCCAGCAGAGACATGTGCAGGTGTTTGGGGCCTGATCCTGCGTGTCTGGGTTCCTGCCCACAGCCCCAACTCAGGGGAAGCAGCCCCTGAGGCAAGACCTGCTGGAGGAGCCCTGCGCCCCCGCCTGATAGGCGAGTGCACAGCCAGCAGGGAAGCGAGCCTCCTCGGGGGAAGAGGAGGCAGCAAGTCCCCGTCAAGCTGAAATCCCTGCTTACACGAAGCTAAGTGCGACTCCAGTACGGCAGATCTCTAGCTCTGTTCAGAGGCCCGATCTGGCAGAGTTCCTGGCACCAAGATGCTCTGCCATAGGCGAGCCTTGCGCAGACTTGCCTTGCTTTAAGGCTCCCTCCCCAGGAAGGAGCAGGCTGTGTGAGGCTCGGAAACGCCACTGGCGCCTTCCTGGCTTCAGCTCTACCCCTGCCTTGCCTTTGCACTTAGGTCCCAAGCGTCCTTGAGGAGGGCTTAGGGGCTGGTGGGTTGCACACTGCCAAGGGCTCCAGCAGTGAAAGCTCTGTCAGAGGGAAGCGAAGGGCAACAGCAGGGCTCCTTCAGCGGTTCCTTGGCCGCCCAGACAAAGCTCCGCACGGAGAGCACCAGGTTCCAAGGGCCCCTGGCTGGGTTTTGCATCCCCACACTCCCAGAGGCTGACTCCGTGGGTGCCTAGAAAGTGTGTGAGAGACGTAGGTTCCCTAGCACTCTCCTCCCCAGCAGAGACATGTGCAGGTGGTTGGGGCCTTATCCTGCGTGTCTGGGTTCCCGCCCACAGCCTCAACTCAGGGGAAGCAGCCCCTGAGGCAAGACCTGCTGGAGGAGCCCTGCGCGCCCGCCTGATAGGCGAGAGCACAGCCAGCAGTGTAGCGAGCCTCCTCGGGAGAAGAGGAGGCAGCCGAGCCCAGTCAAGAGGAAAGCCCTGCTTGCACGGAGCTAAGTGGCCTCCAGTACGGCAGAGCTCTAGCTCTGCTCAGAGCCCCGATCTGGCAGAGTTTCTGGCGCGAGGCTGCTCGCCGGGGGGCTCGCCTTGCCAGACTTGCCTTGCTTTTAGGCTCCCTCCCCAGGAAGGAGCTGTCTGAGCGAGCCTGGGAGACGCCACTGGTGCCTTCCTTGCCTCAGCTCCAATCCTGCCTTGCCTTTGCACATAGGTGCCAGGCGTCGTTGGGGAGGGCTTAGGGGGTGGTGGGTTGCACACTGCCAAGGGCTTCAGCAGTGAGAGCTCTGTCAGAGGGAAGGGAAGGGCAACTGCAGGGCTCCTCCAGCGGTTTCTAGGCCGCCTAGAATCAGCGCCGCACCGAGAGCACCAGGCTCCCAGGGCCCCTGGCTGGGGTTTTCAGCCCCGCACACACGGAGGCTGATTCCTTGGGTGCCCAGAAAGTGTATGACAGACGTAGGTTCCCTAGCACTCTCCTCCCCAGCAGAGACATGTGCAGGTGTTTGGGGCCTGATCCTGCGTGTCTGGGTTCCTGCCCACAGCCCCAACTCAGGGGAAGCAGCCCCTGAGGCAAGACCTGCTGGAGGAGCCCTGCGCCCCGCCTGATAGGCGAGTGCACAGCCAGCAGGGAAGCGAGCCTCCTCGGGGGAAGAGGAGGCAGCCCAGCCCCGTCAAGTTGAAAGCCCTGCTTGCACGGAGCTAAGTGCGCCTCCAGTACGGCAGAGCTCTAGCTCTGCTCAGAGCCCCGATCTGGCAGAGTTCCTGGCGCGAGGCTGCTCTGCCGGGGCTAGCCTTGCCCAGACTTGCCTTGCTTTTAGGCTGCCTCTCCAGGAAGGAGCAGGCAGCAGGAGCCTGGGAGTCGCCACTGGCGCCTTTCTTGCCTCAGCTCCAATCCTGCCTTGCCTTTGCACTTAGGTCCCAGTCCTCCTTAAGGAGAGCTTAGGGGCTGGTGGGTTGCACACTGCCAAGGGCTCCAGCAGTGAGAATTCTGTCAGAGGGAAGGGAAGGGCAACTGCAGGGCTCCTCCAGCGGTTGCTTGGCCGCCCAGATTCAGCGCCACACGGAGAGCACCAGGCTCCCAGGGCCCCTGGCTGGGGTTTTCAGCCCCGCACACACGGAGGCTGATTCCTTGGGTGCCCAGAAAGTGTATGACAGACGTAGGTTCCCTAGCACTCTCCTCCCCAGCAGAGACATGTGCAGGTGTTTGGGGCCTGATCCTGCGTGTCTGGGTTCCTGCCCACAGCCCCAACTCAGGGGAAGCAGCCCCTGAGGCAAGACCTGCTGGAGGAGCCCTGCGCCCCCGCCTGATAGGCGAGTGCACAGCCAGCAGGGAAGCGAGCCTCCTCGGGGGAAGAGGAGGCAGCAAGTCCCCGTCAAGCTGAAATCCCTGCTTACACGAAGCTAAGTGCGACTCCAGTACGGCAGATCTCTAGCTCTGTTCAGAGCCCGATCTGGCAGAGTTCCTGGCACCAAGATGCTCTGCCATAGGCGAGCCTTGCGCAGACTTGCCTTGCTTTAAGGCTCCCTCCCCAGGAAGGAGCAGGCTGTGTGAGGCTCGGAAACGCCACTGGCGCCTTCCTGGCTTCAGCTCTACCCCTGCCTTGCCTTTGCACTTAGGTCCCAAGCGTCCTTGAGGAGGGCTTAGGGGCTGGTGGGTTGCACACTGCCAAGGGCTCCAGCAGTGAAAGCTCTGTCAGAGGGAAGCGAAGGGCAACAGCAGGGCTCCTTCAGCGGTTCCTTGGCCGCCCAGACAAAGCTCCGCACGGAGAGCACCAGGTTCCAAGGGCCCCTGGCTGGGTTTTGCATCCCCACACTCCCAGAGGCTGACTCCGTGGGTGCCTAGAAAGTGTGTGAGAGACGTAGGTTCCCTAGCACTCTCCTCCCCAGCAGAGACATGTGCAGGTGGTTGGGGCCTTATCCTGCGTGTCTGGGTTCCCGCCCACAGCCCCAACTCAGGGGAAGCAGCCCCTGAGGCAAGACCTGCTGGAGGAGCCCTGCGCGCCCGCCTGATAGGCGAGAGCACAGCCAGCAGTGTAGCGAGCCTCCTCGGGAGAAGAGGAGGCAGCCGAGCCCAGTCAAGAGGAAAGCCCTGCTTGCACGGAGCTAAGTGGCCTCCAGTACGGCAGAGCTCTAGCTCTGCTCAGAGCCCCGATCTGGCAGAGTTTCTGGCGCGAGGCTGCTCGGCCGGGGGCTCGCCTTGCCCAGACTTGCCTTGCTTTTAGGCTCCCTCCCCAGGAAGGAGCTGTCTGAGCGAGCCTGGGAGACGCCACTGGTGCCTTCCTTGCCTCAGCTCCAATCCTGCCTTGCCTTTGCACATAGGTGCCAGGCGTCGTTGGGGAGGGCTTAGGGGGTGGTGGGTTGCACACTGCCAAGGGCTTCAGCAGTGAGAGCTCTGTCAGAGGGAAGGGAAGGGCAACTGCAGGGCTCCTCCAGCGGTTTCTAGGCCGCCTAGAATCAGCGCCGCACCGAGAGCACCAGGCTCCCAGGGCCCCTGGCTGGGGTTTTCAGCCCCGCACACACGGAGGCTGATTCCTTGGGTGCCCAGAAAGTGTATGACAGACGTAGGTTCCCTAGCACTCTCCTCCCCAGCAGAGACATGTGCAGGTGTTTGGGGCCTGATCCTGCGTGTCTGGGTTCCTGCCCACAGCCCCAACTCAGGGGAAGCAGCCCCTGAGGCAAGACCTGCTGGAGGAGCCCTGCGCCCCCGCCTGATAGGCGAGTGCACAGCCAGCAGGGAAGCGAGCCTCCTCGGGGGAAGAGGAGGCAGCCCAGCCCCGTCAAGTTGAAAGCCCTGCTTGCACGGAGCTAAGTGCGCCTCCAGTACGGCAGAGCTCTAGCTCTGCTCAGAGCCCCGATCTGGCAGAGTTCCTGGCGCGAGGCTGCTCTGCCGGGGGCTAGCCTTGCCCAGACTTGCCTTGCTTTTAGGCTGCCTCTCCAGGAAGGAGCAGGCAGCAGGAGCCTGGGAGTCGCCACTGGCGCCTTTCTTGCCTCAGCTCCAATCCTGCCTTGCCTTTGCACTTAGGTCCCAGTCCTCCTTAAGGAGAGCTTAGGGGCTGGTGGGTTGCACACTGCCAAGGGCTCCAGCAGTGAGAATTCTGTCAGAGGGAAGGGAAGGGCAACTGCAGGGCTCCTCCAGCGGTTGCTTGGCCGCCCAGATTCAGCGCCACACGGAGAGCACCAGGCTCCCAGGGCCCCTGGCTGGGGTTTTCAGCCCCGCACACACGGAGGCTGATTCCTTGGGTGCCCAGAAAGTGTATGACAGACGTAGGTTCCCTAGCACTCTCCTCCCCAGCAGAGACATGTGCAGGTGTTTGGGGCCTGATCCTGCGTGTCTGGGTTCCTGCCCACAGCCCCAACTCAGGGGAAGCAGCCCCTGAGGCAAGACCTGCTGGAGGAGCCCTGCGCCCCCGCCTGATAGGCGAGTGCACAGCCAGCAGGGAAGCGAGCCTCCTCGGGGGAAGAGGAGGCAGCAAGTCCCCGTCAAGCTGAAATCCCTGCTTACACGAAGCTAAGTGCGACTCCAGTACGGCAGATCTCTAGCTCTGTTCAGAGGCCCGATCTGGCAGAGTTCCTGGCACCAAGATGCTCTGCCATAGGCGAGCCTTGCGCAGACTTGCCTTGCTTTAAGGCTCCCTCCCCAGGAAGGAGCAGGCTGTGTGAGGCTCGGAAACGCCACTGGCGCCTTCCTGGCTTCAGCTCTACCCCTGCCTTGCCTTTGCACTTAGGTCCCAAGCGTCCTTGAGGAGGGCTTAGGGGCTGGTGGGTTGCACACTGCCAAGGGCTCCAGCAGTGAAAGCTCTGTCAGAGGGAAGCGAAGGGCAACAGCAGGGCTCCTTCAGCGGTTCCTTGGCCGCCCAGACAAAGCTCCGCACGGAGAGCACCAGGTTCCAAGGGCCCCTGGCTGGGTTTTGCATCCCCACACTCCCAGAGGCTGACTCCGTGGGTGCCTAGAAAGTGTGTGAGAGACGTAGGTTCCCTAGCACTCTCCTCCCCAGCAGAGACATGTGCAGGTGGTTGGGGCCTTATCCTGCGTGTCTGGGTTCCCGCCCACAGCCCAACTCAGGGGAAGCAGCCCCTGAGGCAAGACCTGCTGGAGGAGCCCTGCGCGCCCGCCTGATAGGCGAGAGCACAGCCAGCAGTGTAGCGAGCCTCCTCGGGAGAAGAGGAGGCAGCCGAGCCCAGTCAAGAGGAAAGCCCTGCTTGCACGGAGCTAAGTGGGCCTCCAGTACGGCAGAGCTCTAGCTCTGCTCAGAGCCCCGATCTGGCAGAGTTTCTGGCGCGAGGCTGCTCGGCCGGGGCTCGCCTTGCCCAGACTTGCCTTGCTTTTAGGCTCCCTCCCCAGGAAGGAGCTGTCTGAGCGAGCCTGGGAGACGCCACTGGTGCCTTCCTTGCCTCAGCTCCAATCCTGCCTTGCCTTTGCACATAGGTGCCAGGCGTCGTTGGGAGGGCTTAGGGGGTGGTGGGTTGCACACTGCCAAGGGCTTCAGCAGTGAGAGCTCTGTCAGAGGGAAGGGAAGGGCAACTGCAGGGCTCCTCCAGCGGTTTCTAGGCCGCCTAGAATCAGCGCCGCACCGAGAGCACCAGGCTCCCAGGGCCCTGGCTGGGGTTTTCAGCCCCGCACACACGGAGGCTGATTCCTTGGGTGCCCAGAAAGTGTATGACAGACGTAGGTTCCCTAGCACTCTCCTCCCCAGCAGAGACATGTGCAGGTGTTTGGGGCCTGATCCTGCGTGTCTGGGTTCCTGCCCACAGCCCCAACTCAGGGGAAGCAGCCCCTGAGGCAAGACCTGCTGGAGGAGCCCTGCGCCCCCGCCTGATAGGCGAGTGCACAGCCAGCAGGGAAGCGAGCCTCCTCGGGGAAGAGGAGGCAGCCCAGCCCCGTCAAGTTGAAAGCCCTGCTTGCACGGAGCTAAGTGCGCCTCCAGTACGGCAGAGCTCTAGCTCTGCTCAGAGCCCCGATCTGGCAGAGTTCCTGGCGCGAGGCTGCTCTGCCGGGGGCTAGCCTTGCCCAGACTTGCCTTGCTTTTAGGCTGCCTCTCCAGGAAGGAGCAGGCAGCAGGAGCCTGGGAGTCGCCACTGGCGCCTTTCTTGCCTCAGCTCCAATCCTGCCTTGCCTTTGCACTTAGGTCCCAGTCCTCCTTAAGGAGAGCTTAGGGGCTGGTGGGTTGCACACTGCCAAGGGCTCCAGCAGTGAGAATTCTGTCAGAGGGAAGGGAAGGGCAACTGCAGGGCTCCTCCAGCGGTTGCTTGGCCGCCCAGATTCAGCGCCACACGGAGAGCACCAGGCTCCCAGGCCCCTGGCTGGGGTTTTCAGCCCCGCACACACGGAGGCTGATTCCTTGGGTGCCCAGAAAGTGTATGACAGACGTAGGTTCCCTAGCACTCTCCTCCCCAGCAGAGACATGTGCAGGTGTTTGGGGCCTGATCCTGCGTGTCTGGGTTCCTGCCCACAGCCCCAACTCAGGGGAAGCAGCCCCTGAGGCAAGACCTGCTGGAGGAGCCCTGCGCCCCCGCCTGATAGGCGAGTGCACAGCCAGCAGGGAAGCGAGCCTCCTCGGGGGAAGAGGAGGCAGCAAGTCCCCGTCAAGCTGAAATCCCTGCTTACACGAAGCTAAGTGCGACTCCAGTACGGCAGATCTCTAGCTCTGTTCAGAGGCCCGATCTGGCAGAGTTCCTGGCACCAAGATGCTCTGCCATAGGCGAGCCTTGCGCAGACTTGCCTTGCTTTAAGGCTCCCTCCCCAGGAAGGAGCAGGCTGTGTGAGGCTCGGAAACGCCACTGGCGCCTTCCTGGCTTCAGCTCTACCCCTGCCTTGCCTTTGCACTTAGGTCCCAAGCGTCCTTGAGGAGGGCTTAGGGGCTGGTGGGTTGCACACTGCCAAGGGCTCCAGCAGTGAAAGCTCTGTCAGAGGGAAGCGAAGGGCAACAGCAGGGCTCCTTCAGCGGTTCCTTGGCCGCCCAGACAAAGCTCCGCACGGAGAGCACCAGGTTCCAAGGGCCCCTGGCTGGGTTTTGCATCCCCACACTCCCAGAGGCTGACTCCGTGGGTGCCTAGAAAGTGTGTGAGAGACGTAGGTTCCCTAGCACTCTCCTCCCCAGCAGAGACATGTGCAGGTGGTTGGGGCCTTATCCTGCGTGTCTGGGTTCCCGCCCACAGCCTCAACTCAGGGGAAGCAGCCCCTGAGGCAAGACCTGCTGGAGGAGCCCTGCGCGCCCGCCTGATAGGCGAGAGCACAGCCAGCAGTGTAGCGAGCCTCCTCGGGAGAAGAGGAGGCAGCCGAGCCCAGTCAAGAGGAAAGCCCTGCTTGCACGGAGCTAAGTGGCCTCCAGTACGGCAGAGCTCTAGCTCTGCTCAGAGCCCCGATCTGGCAGAGTTTCTGGCGCGAGGCTGCTCGGCCGGGGGCTCGCCTTGCCCAGACTTGCCTTGCTTTTAGGCTCCCTCCCCAGGAAGGAGCTGTCTGAGCGAGCCTGGGAGACGCCACTGGTGCCTTCCTTGCCTCAGCTCCAATCCTGCCTTGCCTTTGCACATAGGTGCCAGGCGTCGTTGGGGAGGGCTTAGGGGGTGGTGGGTTGCACACTGCCAAGGGCTTCAGCAGTGAGAGCTCTGTCAGAGGGAAGGGAAGGGCAACTGCAGGGCTCCTCCAGCGGTTTCTAGGCCGCCTAGAATCAGCGCCGCACCGAGAGCACCAGGCTCCCAGGGCCCCTGGCTGGGGTTTTCAGCCCCGCACACACGGAGGCTGATTCCTTGGGTGCCCAGAAAGTGTATGACAGACGTAGGTTCCCTAGCACTCTCCTCCCCAGCAGAGACATGTGCAGGTGTTTGGGGCCTGATCCTGCGTGTCTGGGTTCCTGCCCACAGCCCCAACTCAGGGGAAGCAGCCCCTGAGGCAAGACCTGCTGGAGGAGCCCTGCCGCCCGCCTGATAGGCGAGTGCACAGCCAGCAGTGTAGGCGAAGCGAGCCTCCTCTGGGGA